>NC_034409.1:30736950-30796957 GCF_002078875.1 Numida meleagris | reverse complement strand
GGAAGGAAGGAGGGAAAGGAGGGAGGAAGGAAGGAAGGAAGGAAGGAGGGGAGGGAGGGAGGGGAGGGAGAAGGGAAGGAAGGAGATATATCTGAAACATCACCTATCCTTTTTTATCAAATGAAACCTCAATGTTCTTCAAATGCAGAACTCTTGGATAGAAGCCATTGTTTCCATCAAAAGAAAGAACGTTCTGGCCAACTGAAGATGTAAAAGAGAAGCATTTTATTTTTAGTCTTTCCATAATACCCAGATTTAGGAGGAACATGCTCAGAAAGGCTGTAAAACAGTATGTTTCTAGGGTGATCAGAGAGTGAATCCATGAGTAGAAACATGTATTATTAGATTCAGCAAAATGTATGAAAGATCCTCAATGTCATATTCCTTGCAGTGATAGAAAGCCTGATTCTACTGCTGACGTGGTTCTGGGTTAGCTGAGTTATGTCACTGTTCACATCTCACAGAGCAGAAATACACCTATGTGTGATGTGGATAATGTCTGCCCTGGGCTCATGGGGATAACAGGGAACAGACAGGGCAATGTGGTTGTGTGTTGTGTGGAGTGATTATTCGTGTCTGTGACAAGATGAGTGGCCGCTTGCTGAAAATCTCTTGGGACAGAGCTGGGTTATCTCAGGGAGGGCTCTGCCAAGCTCACCTGTTTACAATGGCAGCTCCAGCCAATGGAAATTGTCACTGGCTGCTGGCAGGTGCAGGAATTAAATACAGATGTTTGCTTCTCTTTTTCTGTTCACTTACATGCCTGTCTCAGTCTGAGGATCAGTATGCACCACGAGTGCTTCAGATTTTGAACCTCTTCTCAAATTAAATGCTTCTGGTTCAGTTATCTGCAACCAGTGTGACTGCAGCATCATGAAAACAACCACTGATGTGTGGTCTGTGTCCATTAACTCCCACAGCAAAGCACCCCTTCCACCAGCCTGCTCTGACAGCTGATGGTGTTCCAGGTGTTTGGAAGCATGTTTCCGCTTCACCAACACTCTGTAGACAAGTTTTGGTGTAGATGAGGTGTCACTGTGATCAGGATGGAGCTGGGATCCCACCACATCCCCTCCTGGCTGCTGCACCTGGAGGAGAAGCTCTTCCAGGGGTGATGTAGGCAACAGGGCACACTACTGTGTAATGCCCAGGTTGCGGACTTGGATTGAAGGACAGTTTTCATTGTTTGCCTGTAGACATTCCTTCCTCCATTTTTTCTTCAAGGAAAGAAGGTGTTTGTTTTAAGTGTTGCTTAGGATGTCTGTTGGTCTGACCTGGAAAGCAGATCTACCATTACCTTCCATGGTTTTGTCTGAGAAAAAGACTATTTTAGTCGGGATTATCATTTGGAAAGGTTTGTAAGGATTATTCAGAAAGACTTCATTATTTGAAAAGATCATAAAAGGGGGAAGGTCAATAAGCACCCCAGGAAATCAGGGGCTGACCTCAGGATCCTGCTGGCACTCACTCGGGGCTGGCAAAAAATTGAGGAGTCAATTCCTTACTCAGCAAAATTGGAACAACTGGCAGCAGGGCGTTGTAGCTTTGACCACAACTAGTCTTCAGGGAAGGAAAGGTAAGGGTGAAGCTATTCTTAGCGCCCCTCACCCAAAGTGAGCCACGGAAATGTCACAGTTGGGGGGTAGGAGATTTGTCGAGGGGCTGCGGACAGGACCGCTGCCGGGCGATACGAAACCGACCGGCAGAGACGGGGACAGCCCCCGCAGACCGCGATCCTCGCCAACCTCCACGCACGTCCCGTTTCCTTCTCTCTTTTCCGAAATTTATCTTTCCGCCATCCCGGACGGTGTCACCTCGAGATGGGACGGAGGCGGTACCCCGGCCTGGGAGGGCGAGAACAAAGCGGGGCGGCAGCACCGGAGCGCCCCGAATGCCTCCCTCCGACCGCCTCCCGCCCCCGGCCCGCAGGGCTCCGCGGGGTGAGGCGGCACCGCCCTCGGCCCGGCCCGGCCCGGCCCGGTAGGGGCGGTGGGCGGCTCCCGCGGCCGCGGATAAACGGGAGCCCCTCCCGCCGGTTCTGCGTCCGCGCCGGACGGCGGCGAGGAGAGCGGCGCTCCCGCGGGAGCCGGGAGGACGCTGCGGTTCGCGGTCGAGGGGCTGCGCCCGGCTGCGGGGCGGGAGCTGCGGGGCTCGGGCACCGCCTCCCGGTAGAGGCGGCCGCGCTCATAGAGCGGCGGGAGCCCGGTCATTGTCTGCCCGGCGGCGCGGGGCTGCGCTGCCCGCCCGGCCCCGGCCCCCCGCCCTCGCCTTTGTGTGCGCCCGGCGTGATGCGCGCTGCGGGGCGGCGGGGGGTCCGCTCCTCCCGGTGAGAGGCGGGGAGGCGGCCAGCCTCTGCCCCCCAGGTTTTTCACCCGCAGCAGCCGGAGGAGGGGGACTATGGACTGAGCGCATCGCTGTACCATGGAGTCCAGCTGCGGCTTAGGCACGCTCTGCCTTCTTCTCTGCCTGGGGCCAGGTAGGCGGCGGCCGGGCGGCGGCGGGCGGTGCGGGGTTCGGCCGCCGCCGGGTCCCGGCGGAAAGTTGCGACGGCGACGGGAGGGGTAACGGCACTCTCTGGGTCAGTCGTAGGCTTCGGCGTGGACCCCTCGCTGCAGATCGACGTGCTGTCCGAGCTGGGGCTGCCAGGCTCCGCGGCGGGCGTGCGCCAGGTGCCGGGGCTGCACAACGGGAGCAGAGCGTTCCTCTTCCCAGGTACGGCCCCGCGGCTCCGGAGCGCCGCTCCCCTCCCTCCGGTCCTCTGCTCCGGACTCCCGCCCCGCTTTTCTCCATTTTCTGTCTTTTTTTTCTTTTTTTTTCCTCCTTTAACTGGGAGACGCTTAATTAAAGTACAGCAGGAACGGGGATGGCAGATGGCTTATTTTGTGAGTCGTGGGGTGCAGCGATGAATAATGGCACCACCCACTCTTCTGCTTTACTTGGGAAGCGCTGAACATCCCTCAGTTCCAGCGCAGGCAGCGCTCGCTGAAAGTTTCATGCGAATCGGGCAGAATGATGAGCTGAAAGTGCCCCGGAGGAGAGAGGCAGATGGCTGGAAATAGAAATTGCGGCTTCGCTAGGGGAAAGTGGCCCTTGTGAGCGTCAGCGCTGTACCCATCGTGGGAAACAAAGGCTGAGTTTGGGTTTCTTGTAGTGCTTGTGGTTATTCTTTCTTTCTTTCTTTCTTCTGCTGGGAATAGAAGTAAAGAGGTGATCTTGTTCCAGCATTCAAAATACAGTTAGGAGGTCTGCTCCGAAATACTTAAGATTCCCTGTATTGTAATGCACATAGATCTGGAAGATAATTCTCAGGGGACGCTGGCTTTACTGGTGGAGGTTGCATTGCTTACACTCACTCATTTTCAGTGTCCGCTTTAGTAATGTACTGATGCCTTAAATGAAGCTGGAGCAGAGAATGTTTTTGGGAAAAAATCTCCATCTTTAGGGAAAAAAAAAAGCATAAAAATAGCCTCTAGGAACAAGTTTCCTATATGAAAGATGATGAAACGCTTATTAGAAACATGACTAAAGAAGAGCAAGGAGCGCAGCTCAACATCTGGTGCAACAGGAGCAATCCCCGCATCAGCTCTAGCTTTAAAACAGAGGGACTTGGTGTTGGCTGCTGGTGTCACATCAGAGCTCAGCACTGAGCTGCAAGAATTCCTGGTGCAACAGGCGAGAGGCTGCTTCCCATAAAGAAGAGTTATAATTAAAGGGAGATAAGATCCGGAAAGGGAATTTCTTTTTCATGTTCGCATTAATGAGATAATTTATCAGAAGCTAATAGTTGCCAAAGGCTTTCTTTTCTTTTTCTTTTTTTCTTTTGAGGCTCTCTCTGTGGCTTATGTTCTTCCACGCGCAGCCAGCGTGTGTCACTGTGGACACGAATGTGGAGGTGCGCGGCTGTGTGCTTTCGGCAGCACCCACATCCGCTGCTGTTACGAACGTCAGCAGTGGGCTTGCAGCCTCGGAACCGCCTTCTGGGAGAGGTGGCTGCTCAGCGCGGCAGCACGTTTGTGTGGTGTGTGCTGCCCATCCTAAAAGAGCCCTAGTTTTTAGGGTATGGCCGTGCTCCGAGTTGAGGCCACCTCATGCTGTAGTGGGGGGAACCAAAGCTCCTGATGACTTCAGCCTTGCTATCAGAGCTTTGTAAGAGGAACTCTCCTTGTTGTGTATTAATTATCCTAGTGGTGGGACAAAATGACCATTGGTTACTAATGAATTTTTTTCTAAGCTTTTTCCTTTTTTTTTTTTTTGTAATTAGGAGTATATGCAGCTCCCTAGTAGGTTGCTGATTTAGTTGTGACAAAAGCAGGCAAGAGTTTAAGTTTGCACACTGATCTCTTCTGTCCCTGAGAGGAATCAGGAGGTAAAATGGACAAAACCTTGAGGTCTGATGGTGGCTGAACGCACTCTGCATCCTTCAGTGCCCTGCAGGACTGAATGGAGTTCTGTTACTGCACAGGACTGCTGATTTCCTTGTACAAAACGGAGTCCTTATGAGGCAGACAGATGTTCATTTTTCCAACTTGCCTTTGGAAATACAGACATTGCCCTACTCCACCAGACCACTGGTCCATGTAGCTGTTTTCGTTCTGCTCTTGAAGCTAACACTGTGGGAGCACTGCTGCAATGCACGCCCCTTAACATATGTATTTGCAGTGTGTGAGCTGGAAATATGTTCTTGGTGACTTCAAATTTCTTTTTGCCTGTGTGGGTTTTTTTTTTCCTTATTTCAGCTAAAGCTTTAGTGATAATCCATATAATTTTGGGGAAAAAAAAAAAGAAACCAATGACTTAGAGTTAGTTCATGGTCAGATATTTTAAGCTTTGACTTGTGTTCCTTTTTCTTTTGGTTTCTTTCTTCAGAAGACAAACGTTTTACTGTACAACATACATTTTAGCCTTTTTGATAGAACAGTTCTCAACTGATGTAAAGCTTGACTTCACATATACTTGACACACAACAAAAGCCAAAACACTGCTATTTATTTTTGAAAGAGATTACAAAAGTGGCAGGCTGCATTGTCAACAGGTAAGATGCACCAGGGGGAACTGTGCATTGTAAAGCTATCTAGGTGCCTGGTGCTACTTGGTTGTATGGGTTGCCAGCACCTGAATGCCGCTGTAATCTGTCCCTGCATAGGGGCAGGGATTTACTTTTTTCTGTAGAGGAGTGATTTATGAAGTAATTGTAAAATGTTCCAGTGTAGCTTGTGGGAAGACACAATTATGAATAGAAAACAAGAGGAAGTCTTCCAAAATGTTCTTGTTGCTAGGTATGAACATCCTCCAGCGCTTCCTAGCCAATAGAAGATACTGTGATGTCAAAATATGTTGAGAGGAAAATGATTGCTCTTCTGGTCAGAGCATAGAAGTCAGATCTATACCACCACCTCCTCTGGTGGTGGCTGTTTCTGCAAGCCAGTGAAATTCTTAGTACTTTGGTTTTTGCTTTGCAAAATAGAGATAGCATTTAGGATAAAGCCCAAATCAAATGGATGGATCAAATGTGTTTGAAGAAGGCCTTGAATTACTTTTGGAGAATCACAAACTGTTGTTCTTTCTTTATACATATACTACATTAATACAATTTGAGGTGGTAAGTGGAGATGAAAGTAAACGTCGTCATTTTCCTATGCAAATATGAAATTCATATTGCTGCAAGACCCTTCATTGTGTATGTAATCACGTGAATACTTGAAGAGATGGAGGCACCTGCAACAGAGGGCTTTGGATGTGTCAGACATGTCTGACCTCAGTATTATCTGGTCTGAGCATAGGTGTGACCTCAAGTGCATGCCAAGTCCCAGTGACACCGAGCATTTCAGCTTGCAATGGGAAATGATGCTGTCAGATGTGAGAATCTAACTAAGGGCTGGAGGGGTAACTTTGTCTCCTTTTGGCTCTCAACTAGGCAGAGACTTTGTCACTTTCCCTCCTCTCTTTAGGCTCTGTATTGTTATATGATATTTTGGTAATGCTTTTGGTCCCACTCGAACTAGCTGTTTTGTGGTCAAGAGTAAATACTACGTGTTGGACTTTTGTTGTCTCATGCTGTACTGGAGACATCTTTCAACCACCACCAGCAGCAGCGGGGAGTGGTGGAAGGTGCACAGTAAATCAAGTGAAAAGAGGCACAAGGAGTGAAAATGGGAGCAAAGCAATGTGTAAGGAGATTGTGCGCACATCAAAGGTGTATGTACTCCTCAGAGAAGCGTGGGCAGAGCAGTGCAGTCAGATGGTTACAAGCACAGGAACATTTATTTAGGGAAAATGTATAAAGGGCATGACAGTCACGAAGATGTGGGAGCTTGTGTATCTGAATGTGTAGGTTGGAACTCATTGAAAAAATGTGATTTTTTTTTTTCTTTACTGGTTTAGTTATAGAACTATTAATATGGTTACTAGCGCTGTTTAGTTATTTCCAGTGAGGAGGGACAGTTCTAGAGGCAATAGATTATAGATTATAATGTGCTTTAAAACACTGAAGAAATGATTTACTCTGTCAAAGTGATGCATGGAAGGACTCAGCGCTGCTGGTGTTTGAACTGGGTCTCGCTGGTACAAACTGCTGACAAAGGGAAAAGTGCAACACTAAAATACACCTCCGTGTGGTGTAAATGATTTTAGATATTGCTGCATGACTGGATCATTAGCCCACTGTATGAAAACGCCAGCAAGACGTTATTGTTACATATAAGGCATTGTTACATATAGGCATATGCCTTATATCTTTCTGGAAAGATCACTCTGTTCCAGCCTGTGATATCATCTCTGAGTGTTATTAAATAAAGGAGCTAAAAATAAAGCTTTAAAGCAAGATGTCAGTAAACTTTCTCTCATTAGAGAAATAGAATTGGGGTTAGCTATGCATTTCACACACATTTTTTTTTTTCCTTGCCACCTGTCGTTGAAAACATGGACAGATGCTCTTTTCTGGTTCTAGCTGAGCCTACTGAAAATATTACTGTTCCCAGCTGCTTTCTGCTGTCCTGGAGCCAGAGGTTACTGTCCCCACAACTTTTCCCATGCGAGAGATCATATGAGCAGCCTCTAATCTGCTGATGGCAGAGTCAGCCATCTTCAGCAGCTAGCCTGGCTGGCTGCAGTGACATGGATTAGATTCCCCTGCAAAACCCTGTCTCCAGCTGTCCCAGAGACCTGAATCATCTCCCGGAGGAGCCGGAGTGGAGATGGGGGAGGGAGTGCTGCTGCTGCCAGCTGGCATGGCTCACTGCAGCAAGTACCTGTCTGCAGCTCTCTTGCCTTGGAGCAATCTGGTTTCTCTCCCAGAATCACTGAACCCTCAGAATGTGGGACCCCTGGATGAAGATCATCTGTAGATAATTAAAATTCCCAGAATGCTTTGAAGAGACAAAGGAAGCCCCTCACTCCTTAGTTTTGGGTACAGCTGAGATAATACATTTTCATTTTAGAAAGTGCTGGAGTTGCTTTCAGTATCTGGTGTAAGCAATTACTCTCTGACAACTCAGTAGCCAGAGACATACATCTGTGTTTTGGTGTAGCTAAAACAACAGGATATGCTGTCCTCTGTCCCCTTCCACCTTTTGCATATGCTAAAGTCACCTCTGCAGCTCTTTGCTGCTGTGCAAGCAGTAACTATTATGGTTCAGCATCACCAGGGCTGTGATCAGTGATGCTGTACAGCTGGGATGGGTGTCATGAAGAGAGACCTGGAGAGCTGGGCTGCTTCTGCTGGAGCTGCAGAGCAGGAGCCGTGTCTGTAAGGCACTCTCTTTACCTGGAGGATGGTAAGCATCCAGCTTGCCATCTTCCTGCTTCCATCAGCAGTATTAGTAAGGAGGTGTTTGGGAAGCATTTGCTGCTGGAAGAGCCTGCCCAAAAAAGTAGGAGTAGTATGTGGAAATCCCACATGCAGCGCTCATCCCAAGCCATGCTGAGTTACCATTTGTGAAAAATCAGGTCCAACTATCAGCTTGACCTACCAGGTACCATCACTTAGCCACGTTCCCTAGCGCCATGTCTACACATAACTGTCATCTACCTTTTCACTTCTTAACCATATACATTCTTTACTGCTGAATAATCATAAATATGCCTATTGTCACTGCACGTTTAATAGTGCCAAGCTGGCTTCTAAGTGAAATATAATGTGGGAGTTACTT
This sequence comes from Numida meleagris, assembly GCF_002078875.1. Classification (NCBI taxonomy): domain Eukaryota; kingdom Metazoa; phylum Chordata; class Aves; order Galliformes; family Numididae; genus Numida; species Numida meleagris. The sequence continues at coordinate 30,788,810 of NC_034409.1, read as the reverse complement.
GAAGAACAAAGCTTCAGTGGTGTTGACTCATGACTGGTGCTTGTGATATCAGTACAGCATGGGGTAGGGCTGAGAAATGGGGCATGAATGGGGAGCTGATATGCTGCAGTTTCAGGTTTCTGGAGAAAAGCTTGCAATTAGTCATTAGTGTATGGCTGATACAAAATTATTTTAAGGAATGACTGAAAACTTGGCCTGTATCACTTGGGGATTGTAACCGTCTTAATGCTGAAAGTTTAACGTAAATAATGTTGCGAATGTGTATTGAGCATATGAAGCATTGTGAAAGTCTAAGTGTAGAGCAGTAAAGCTGTTTAAGAACAGGTAGAGGTTGCATGTTTCTACATTTACAATCAGGATGCTTCTAATATATCACAAGTCCAATTCCCATGTTGTGGCTGGTGTTATCCTAGGACTCAGCTCTCTGCAGTTGAAAGCTGAAGAGGAGCACAGCGTGCAGAGGCCATGATATGGAGAAATGAGTTCTTGCTGCCCTTATGTAACTGATTTTGCTGTGATGTAGTTCTGTGGTCATGAAGAGTGCCTGACAACAGCTAGGTTGAGTTTTTTAATGTTTTTTTTCTCCTCCTGCCGCCCCCCCGCCCCCAACTGCAGCACTGTTCTTTAGTCAGGTTTCAGAGAAGACAGCAACATTTCTCATATGTTCCTGCATGTAGTTCACTCTCACTGTCTGTTTCCTCCCCTCATTTTCACACAACCCTACTTTTTGCTTATAAGATTTTGGAATTATGTTTCCTACATTCCCTCTATTGCTAGTGTTTATCTAGTCTGCATTCTCCAGGGTATGTGGATGCTGCCTTGGAAAAATACCTCTATGACTGGTTAACTTTGCTACATCTTCAGGGAGGCACAGAAGTGAGCTCGTAAATTATTTAAAACCAGGGGATGAGAGCAGGAGATTATATATAGCAGTCGTGGGAAGCCGTACTTCCATGTAGTCACTCTTTGGTTCCTGAACTGTGCCATGATTGGCCATGTGCCAGGGTGCAGCTCAACAAGGCAGATGTGTTCTCCCACCTTAACTTCTAAAGCAGAGTTGAGCAGGGGAGAAGAATAAGGGAGTGAACAATTATTTTTCACCATTTTTTTTTCTGTCCATCTGTTTTGGCTTAATCTCTCTTTGTCTCAATGTTTTAGTAATTTGGGGTAGAAAAAATGCTGTAGCCATTTTCAACATGCAAGAATTGTACAGGTTTTTTTTTGTTGTTGTTTGTTAGTTTTCATTATTTATTACATTAAGCAATTCTTTGTTTTTCTCTTCTTGGTGCATACTTTATTTTGGTGTGTAATCCTGATGACTTCAGGGAGAAATGAGAGCTTGGAAACTGGGTTGTGCCATCTTGGCAGCACTACAGGCATGGGGCAGAATGGATGGAAGACTGTGTGGGAGAAATGGACCTGGGGGTGTTGGTCAATGCTTGGGTAAACAGAGGTCTGTAGCACAAGTCTTATGGGGAGTGGCTGAGAGAAATGGGACTGTTTAGACTGGAGAAGAGGAGGCTCAGGGGAGACCTTATTGCTCTCTACTATTCCCTGAAAAGAGGTTATGGTGAGAGGGCATTGGGCTCTTCTCCCAGGTAACGGTGTTAGGATAATAGGGAATGGCCTCACGTTGCACCAGGGGATGTTCAGGTTGGATATTAGGAAAAAAATCCCAGAAAGAGTGTTCAGGCACTGAAATGGGCTGCCCAGGGAAGTGGTGAAGTCACTGTCCCTGGAGGTGTTCAAGAAATGTTTAGATGTTGTACTGAGGGACATGGTTTAGTGGGGAAATGTTGGTGGTAGGTGGATGGTTGTACGCAACAATGGAGGTCTTTTCAAACCTTGGTGATTCTATGATTCAATGATCTTGGGAGATGCCACTCCCATCTCTGCATGCTGCTGGAAGGTGCTAAAGCAATGGGCATGGTATGAGGGATAAGCAGGCTGAAAGAGAATTCTGAAGACAGTGTTCAAAAGGGTTTCAGCTGATTAACATATTTGCAGCAGCAACAACACTGCTACAATAGAATGTAATGTTTCCAAAGGAGCCATTACAATCAATATTGCTAGTGATCCATAACTGAGAACTCTCTTAGTGGAATTTAAGTGGCAATTTCCCTCTCTAAAAACACAGAGAGAGTGTAGTAAGAAAAAGACCTCTACTTTTGGAGTTGTTCGCTTTGTGAGAGTAATGTTTAGACTGTTTTGTTAGCATTAATGCCTGTGTAAGGATAATTAGACGATGGTAACATCCATAGTATTTATTCTGTGAAGAGTCACAGAAAGGAGAAATGTACTAGGCTTGACTGCATGGCTGGAAGTCTGACAGTCTCTCTCCAAACACAGCTGCATAGCAATCCAGACAGATTCCAAATAATCTTTTGTGTTTATAGGTCAACAATCTGTGTTTTAATGACTCCTTAAACATGCGTTCGTGTGTAGGGCCATAGCTGTCTCAAAGGAACTCAGATTTCCTGAGTTCCTGAGTTCACGCTGGCTCATATCCCTTGTAACCACCCCCAGCTTTGTTCAGCACCCATTCAAGGTGGAATAAACTTGAGGAAATTCATATGGACCTGTTCAGTAATGCTTTTTTCAAGAATTTCCACATACACCGTTAGCATTTCAAACATAAGGAAAGAATACTCTAGTAAGAGAGCTTGGTTTATTTCTATTTTTTTTTTTTTTTAACTGAGACTATGTCTGGGGTATTGTATTCACTCTGGCTTTCTTCTTTTCAAAAAAAAAAAAAATGAATGAATTACAGGGAGTGAAAAGAACAACAGAAAACCTGATTATACAGAGAAAAGGGCTGGCTTACAAAGGAAGGTTTTGAAAGAACTGAATGTGTACTGCTTGCCCAAGCAATGACAAAAGTGTTATATGATAAGTGTCTGGTATTAGAAAATTCTCTGAGGCTTAGAATGAAGGAATTATTTAGTATTCAAAAAAGTGGAGTTAAGAGTAATACAATGATGTTATAAATAAGGAGGATTTCAGTTAAAAGGAGACTTTTACAGCGAACTAATTTAGATTCTGGAATAGCTACTGGAAGGAGGTGGTGGAAATCCATATTCTTGATTTTGTAGAAGATAGTATTAAATGAAAATGTCTAGGAAGCATTACCTATGTTGTAGTCACTGTGTGACTTTCAGTTCCTATGTTAAGGATAGCGTGGATTACCTCATAAGTTTATCTAAACTCTAGAAATCTTGGGTTTTGGTGGAGTTGTTCTAGCATAGGAAGAGATTTCCAAAGACACAATACACCATTCAGCACCTAATACTCATTAAAATCAAACTGCTGCCTTTGATTTCTCTCTAAAACTGTACTTTGGTGCACTTGAGTGTATTTTAATGGTATTTGGGTGAAACAAGCCTGCAAGAGTGAGGAAGCATTTGTAATTTTCACCCAACCAAGTTTATAAACTGTGCATGTATGTAAGACTGTAGCTGGTTCACTGGGGCTAGCAGATGCATTCATAGAAGCATGGATTCTATTAATACCTGATTTAAAAGGAAATTTCTTACAGGAGAATCTGAACGCTGAGCCTCGTCATCTTCCTGGGATCTCTGGGAGCCTCAGCTTGAATCCCTCATGTACTCTCTATTTGCCTGCTTTGCTCATAACAGCTATGTGTGTGGTATTCCTTGGTATCCCCAGTTCAAATTCCTTCTAACCTTTTCTTTACCTGGCATCAAAACAGGCATTAGGCTAGCAGTGATTTTTCTGAGAATACCAATAAGACTGTGGGCTCTGGTGCCCTTCTCTTCCCCTCCGCTGTGCCCTCTCCCCACTGGTGTTTCCCCCTTGTTCCTGCTGGAACCCAAATTCTCCTCTGTCTGCTGCCTTCCCTTCCCATCTGCTGCTGTTTGCTCAGGCCACTGCCAGGGACCTGTGGCTAGCAACGGTGTTGTTGGATGTATCTGGCATGCTTCAGAAGCAATTTTTTTCCACTGCTGGCCTCTCTCCCCCTGCCTGGCATGCTGTGCTGGCCTTGTTGATGGGATGAAGGTTTGGGTTTTCTGGAAATCTTGAAGTTGATGACTGTTGACCATTCTTTTCTGTCAGAAGTCTATCTTCCGTGCAGATCATGTCATCGGGCTGGTTTGGGAAAAGATGAATCTCATATTAATGCTTTTGTAAGCTTACCATTGCCTTACATGGAAATAATTCAGCTAAACTCTAAGAAGTTCAGTGAGCTAAAGGCAATCAACCCTAAACTGATTACAAAAAAAATTACACCCCAGAAAGCCAGATGTAAGGGATGAGAGCTTCCAGCCATTGCAAAGAGGGAGAAACCATTAGATTCTTCATACAGAAAAAAGCTAATAACATCCAGGGCACCTGCAAATGCATGGGGTCAGACTAGATGATCTCTTGAGATCCCTTCCAACCTAAAGGATTCTGTGAAATGCTGGCTGCCAGTGGTAGGTCCTTGGGAGCAGCACTGGCGTCACAAGAAAGGAGCTTTTGAGTCAGAATGACTGAGCCAGGCACCATGGGTAGGTCTCGCTGACCACAGCAAGGATTGAGTGAGGGAGAGCTGTGGTGTGTTGCTCAGAGGATGCAGGAGCATCTACACAGAACATGATCCTAATCTGGGAATGCCCCAGGTGTTTTACAGCCTGTCTTTGCATGGCCAAGTTCACCACTGGAGTATGATACATGTGAGAAGCCTGAATTGTGTCATATCTTCTGGAAGGAGGGTAGGACATGGAATTCAGACTGATCTATATCCAGCATCATCTGCTTGTGTGGTTTATTACTGATGTTGGGTTGTACTTTATTGTTTTTAATTCATTTGACTTTGCTTACCTTCGGTAATCTGCTTTTATCTTTTGGAAAAGGCTAACAGCTCTGCTTCCTCCTCCTGTCCTCCCCTTGGCATCACCTGCATAACTTTTCAATTCCTGCCCATGCAATATGACTAGGGACTGGAAATAAATGCAGTCTTTTAGCAGATCTCAAGTGTGTCGTGCTCTTATTATTGTACCAGTAGGGCTGAAAGATGATGCATTATATTCTCACGTTCTTCAGCCTGTGTCCCAGTGCTAACAGCATCACCTGGTGCGATATTTTTGTTTGTTGTTAGGTCAGTTTGACACAATGTGCTCATAGGACAGCATGTAGCCAAGCATAACTAGGTGCATATGCCACAGATGGCAGCAACAAGGAAAATAAGACAGGTTTCGTGTTCTCTACAGGTTTCAAGGTGTTCTCAAAACTTCTAGAAAACTGCTTTGTGCCTGAAGGGGTGTGAATGTGTACGTGTATATATACATGTCTATTTATAAAGCTATACTAGCTGCTGCCTTTTAAATGGAGCTGGAACCTATTTTAAATTGAAGAAGCAGACAGAAATCCCACTTTGCACTACTTAAGTGTTCTTGTTCAAACATGGTAGGTTTTATAGTGGTATTGGACCTGAAAAACCTAAACAGTATCTTTGTAACTATCAGCACTCAGTATTACCTGTAAGGCAGTAAATATAGAGTCTTCAGAATTTAAAGATGAATTTATGGTAGTGATGGAATATAAATCAGGGAAAACTAGTAATTAAAGAAACTATTGCAGCTTATAATTGATAACCCAGAAATTATAAATCACTAGAAAGCATTGCAATAATAAATATCTGCGGCAATGCATAATATACAGCACACATGTTAATTTTCCTATGGGTAGGATTTCCATGATGAGCAGAAGTCATCTTTTATCTTTGTCATATTGTTATCCTGTAATAGGTCCCCACTGAATAGCACTCTCTCTCTTGGTGATAGTGCCTTGCATGATGACATAGTTACAATGAAGGAGGTAGTATTTCTCACGAGCAAGGAACAGTGGTTTTCTGTATCATATATGCATTTAAAAATTCCTTATAATACTTTTGTATGGTACTCCCCCCCGTGCTGATGCACACATTACTTATATTTCTTCCAGAAATGTTCAGGAGTGCACACTGACGTTTTCTTTGGCAGTTTGGTGGGAGGTGTTTCAGTAACAATTTTGCACGGTGGGGTCTCTATTGTTTGTTAAGCAAATTAGTAGTTTCAGTCCACTGCTAAGAATACAGACTCGTTATCTGGAGTGCTACAAATGTAAAGTCCGGCTTTTCCTACATTTAAATTTTTCAGCCTTTTTCATCCTTTACTGTTAGAAATATGTTATTGTAGATCCCGTCACTAGAACTTTTACCGTATTTATTTCTCTATTTACTTATTTACATTTTACTTTCTGAGTATAAAAATCAGAAACCCACAAACACAGACCCTACATATTTTTGGAAGTGTCTGCCCAACTAGTTACCATGAAGCTGGGCTGCTTTGCCTCATAGTAAATTGCTCCCACTTGTCATCCCATTGAAAATTCCTTCTTTGCCAAAGAAACCATAGCCAAAGGCAGGGTGAGAGACATCTAACTCTACTAGCATTGTGGTCTGGCAAATTAAGTCCTAGATCAAAAGAGAACTTTGATATCTCGTCCCAGTGTTCGAATGGATTTTTATAGTGATGTAAATTTGGTGGCTGGATTTATTTATTTGTTTTGGAAGAATCTACTAACCAGGCAAAGCTGGTGTGGTTGCTTACATTGTGCTGTTGGCACACTGAAGCTCACTGCCATTTAAACATTTCTCTGACTTTTATCTAGGTGAGGAATCCTCCTGAGCAGCTGCACTATTAATTTGACAGCTTCAGAGCAGCAGTTGGATTCTGCTTGTGTAGTAGGTGGCTGGGGTTGAAGGAAGGATCCATGTTCACCATTCTGCAACAAGATATGGGTGTACAACAAAGAACTGTTTCATAGCCCATATTCTAAGATCATCTCAGGGGTTTGGCCACAATTGAAATAACTGTGCTTCAGTGGGTAGCATAGTACAATTGTTTTGTAGACACCCAAGGATGCAAAAGAGACAATTTTAGCAGGGGAAGTCAGTGATCAGGCTATGGGATGGTAAGCTCAGCGCTATAGAAAGATTCAGCTTGATATGACTTTGCTGCCTAGAAATGGCCAGTGAGTAAGCTCAGAGGCTTAACCCAGCTACTAGTATAAGCACTCTCAAACAAGAATTGAGTAGTCTCTCTTGCAGAATGATTCTAGACAGAAGCAGATTTTTGGTGGTATTACTGTCAACTTACAGTGAACGCATAACATACTGTAGCCATAGTTTGCCCCAGACAGTCTTGTATTTGCAAAGTCTTTCCTAAAGAGACATCCAAGTCAGTATCAAGAGCAGGCAGGAATGATTGAGGGCTGGTGGCCCATTCCATCATATCAGGTAGTGGGCTTTCCCCCATATTAAATATGTTCAGTTTTCATTGCATTTTGCATAGTGGATATATATTTTTTAATTGTTCCTTTAACTTAAAAAAACAAACAGGAAAAAATACAAAACAAGCAAAAATTGCCTGGGGACTTTGACCATAGAGAAAAAATCACAAGCAAAGGTCTTTGAATGAAATCATGATTACTTGTATAAATGAACAAACAACTTCGGATTACACAAGCAAGTTAGGTGCTTGATAGTGGTTTGGTTATTTGAGATCAGGAACACTGCAGTTGCATTCAAGCTTATATGTCCAGGCTCTGTGTACCTTTTTCCCCATCTCATCCCAGAGTACATTTGTGTTCTCAGCTTTGCCAAAAAGGCTTTAGACACACAAGTATGTAGCTTGTAGGTGAGTCAGAGTTTTGGCCAGAAGTGATATGAATAACACTTATTGAGGATATCAGTATGAACAGTCAAAATAAGTGGGAGAAAACCATGTGTGTTCAGAAACAGGTCCTACTATTCTCCTACATCAGTCTGTTGTGACTTGTGGGTCCTGGCATGTGTACCATAGATCTGCCTGTTTGAAGCTGAAGGAAAGCCCTTGCTGGGTGACTTACCAAAGCTGTGGCTGACATTCAGAATAGAGAAAACTGCAAAGCAAAGGCAATTGGGCTCTTGCCAAATGCTGCAAGAACAAGCTGTGACATTTTTCCCCTTGTTTTTATTTAATGTAATGATTTGGCTTCAGTTGAGTTTTTATGTCAATTGTTTAGCTTCGTTTTAAGCGCATTTTTCCTTCCACTTTTCTCCTTCCCATCATCTGCAGTTCTTTCTGCCGACATTTTTGTTGAGCCGTCTCTGCAATGGAGATGAGAAGGGAGACATGTTGATGGTGATAAATGCAGTGGTATCTAAATTTCGCAGGTAGATGCAGTCTGTGGAGAATCCCAAATCCTGATCATTCAGGATCATCATGCCAGCCTGGGATATTTACTAGATTCCTCCATTCATGAGTTTTTGTGCTGCTGAGACTAGATTGCAGCTAGTTTATAAGGAGCACCCAGATGCTTGAAGTTCTATACATACTTGATTGGATTCTGACATACAACTAGACTATAGTCACAGTGTTCACCAAAACTTGGCAACCTGGAAGTGTCATGCACCCTCTTTGGGACTGGCCCCAGTGGGAGTCTTACCGGGCCAGTGCTCACCCCCTATCTTTTAGTCTTTCAAAGTTGGGATGGAACTGCAGCACCTCCTCCTAAAAAGTCACAGAGCTCCTTCCTAGGGCATGACAGAAACAAAATTAGGTTCTTGTGATTTTGGAAAATTGCAGCTGTTTCTGTCTTGCTGTTCTTTTTGAAACAATTTGGTACGCAAAAGGGAGGGATGAGCAAGTGTGTAGGAAAACTGTGTTGATCTTAGGGGTGTTTTCTAGTCCAAATGATTCTATAGCTCAAAATGGTTTATCAACTGTTATCTTATTATCAGTTCAAAGAGTTAGGTACACACACACACAACACGAGGACTGCTCCAAAAGTAATGCCTCCTATTTTATTGTGTTGGCCCATGATGTCAGAGGGGAGTACTGGTGGTATGACAGTAGAGGTAGAACTTTCCCACCAATATTCTGTTACAGTTTGTTGCTGTGTGACAGATGGCAGCAGAAGGGCAGTCTGACAAAATGGTGTCTGACGTGGAAGTGCATATGAGCCAAAGGTGCAGAATTGCATCCATTGACATTCATTGATGTTTGCTGAATGTTTATGGAGATCAAACAGTGGATGTGAGCACAGCAAGGTGGTGGGTGGTGAGTTTCAGCAGTAGTGACAGCAACATGAAAGACAAGTCACATTCTGGATGCCCTTGCACAGCTGTCACATCATGAAATGTTGTGACAGCTTATCTGTGCAAATTGGCAGATTATGACCAGAGAGCTGTGTATAGGGCTGAATATTGTCTTCAGTGCATCAGAAATGATGGTGGCAGTGCTGGGATATCACAAAGTTTGCTCCAGGTGTGTCCCATGAATGCTCACACAGAAACAGAAAGAACAATGTATGCAAGTTGTTCAGGACCTACTGAACCAGGCTGAAGGGGACAATTTCCTGAATCACATCATAACTGGTGATGAGATGTGGTGTCACTACAAACTGGAGTCATAACAGCAGTCCCTGCAGTGGCAGTGTGTAAATTCCCCATCAAAAAAAAAAAGTTCAGGACACAGCCCTCAGTGGATGAAGTGATGTGCACTGTATTTTGGGATAGGAAAGGGGTGATCCTTCTGGATTTCCTGGAACTCAGGCAAACCATCAACTCTGACAGCTATATTGTGATGCTGACAAAGCTGAAGGCTCAAACTTCCTGAGTCAGGCCAGAGAAGAGGATGACCATTCTTTTGCAACACAATAACACCAGGCCCTGTACCAGTTTGAGGATCATGGAGCACACTGCCAAACTTCGCTAGACTGTCCTACCACACCCACTATATAGTCCAGATTTGGTGCCTTTTGACTTCTATCTGTTTGGGCCAATGAAAGATGAACTGTGTGGGCAACATTTTCCTTGCAACAGTGCCATCATAGCAGCTGTGAAACAGTGGGTCACCTCTATTAGTGCAGATTCTTGTGAGTGTGGCATGCAGGCTCTTATTCATTGCTGACAAAAATGTGTAGCTAATGGTGGTGACAGTGTTGAAAAATAGCATTTGGTAGCTGAGAATTTGCTCTGTCAAATAGTGTCATTGTGCTCTTTGCATTTGTTGTAGATTCAGTGGAAATAAATAGGAGGCATTACTGTTGGAGTGATCTACATGTGTACGTACACACACAAAAGCTAAACTAATCAACATTCCCAAAGAACTCTCTAAACTGTATTACACTATTGTGGGGTTTTGGCCTAATAAACATTGTTTTTCTTCTTTCTGTCTTCAGTTTTCATTATAGTCATTGTAAGAGGAATGCAGCTCATGAATTTGCATACCCTGTGCTCCACTTAAAAACCCATTGTACCCTTTCAACCTTGTAAAGATTCTGCTTTGGGACTGGCTTCGCATTCTGCCTCATTTGCTGAGAGTAGCTTAGCCTGCATCGGTTACTTAAGTAAAGGAAAAATGTAAGGTAAACAGTATGAGATATTGTTGCCCCTTGTATGCTGCATGAAATCCACAGTTGAGAAAAAGATTAGCCAAAAATTTTAATAAAGAGAAGTGATACAATGTGAATTTAAACTTGTGATGCTGATCTCAATTGTGTAGGAATATGAAACAAAATTGAGCTGGCTTTATTATATTTTTGAGAGTGTTCATAGCCTGCAGCACTTCTGCATTTTCTCACAAATGAGTAGAATTAAATTTGGGTAGTTCAGCAAACCTACAGTCAGATGCAGAATTGATTTATAGATGCTGCTATTAAAAGCTGATTATGTGTACACAAAACAAACTGTGGAGCTCCATTAATTAGAAAGCCTCCTTCAAAGGCTCTTGTATAGGAGTTTGTTTTATAATTTAGCTCATCCTGTATGTTTAGCTTTAGATGCACTTCAGAAACTGAAGAGCCTACCCTTTGCTAAGACAAGCTATCCATTCCATTTAATAACTGTTTTTAATGTGAACTGGAAAACATCTGTAATGAATGGCTTGAATCTTACACCTATCTGAATGTAGTCTTTTACTATGCATTTTGATAGACTGCTGATAGTTTGTATGGAAGTTTTCCTGCTTACCTTTAGTAACTTGCTCCCGGTTGTTTCCAACACTTTTTTTAGAAAGTGGGGAAGGCTGGGTTGGTTTTAGCTGGATCATTTCCTGATATGATTCTACATGTGTTGCATGAATGTAATTGTCAACATGAAGTAATTAAAGCTTCCATCTCTTTCTGCTGCACCAGTTTAGACTGGTGATAGTGCCTTTGGACCTGTGGAGTAAGTACTGTCAAAAGTTAGACTTTCTGTCTTGGATATACTGTAGTAACTGACATCCCATGAACATGACTGTAATGACAATGTCTACACTTTACACCTTCAGGAAAACCTTGTATGACTTTGGTGTTTGCAAAAGCTCTGAGTACTGTCATATGTGAGAAGGAAATGTGTCCTTCTAGATACGACTATTGTTGCAAACTCAGAGTAGAGGCAGTCGCTAGGTTTGTCTCCTGAATGGCTGAGTTTTTGCAGGCTCTACAGCCAGTGGTTCTTTTCATGAAGTGTTAGATTGCTTCACAATGTCAGATCTTAAAAGACTTGGCTTGCTGTTTCTGTGGCCAGCTAATCACCTCCCAGCTGTCTGTTCTAGCTGAAGATCAACTACCTCCTACTGCTTGTTTGCATCCTTTCTAGGACTGCAAACTCTCCTCAATTATTGCATGCAAACCTAGCTGAATTAACTCTAGTTAATCCTCAGGTGATCAGTTCTGCTGGATCTGTAAATCATTATTATTGCCTACCATGGTATGTGAATGTCGCATGTTAATCCTCCTTTCCCCCAGTCTATTGTAATGTTTTCAGAATTTTTGTTAACTCGCATGCCTCAGATCAGCTATACATGTCACCATGTAAGCATTATTATTCATTCTAAAGGCATTTTCATGGTATAATCTTCAAATAGACCAACAACTGTTTTGAGATTGGATTTTTTTTTTCTTACATTTCACTCACTTTTCTAGAAATTAAAAACAGAGTGTTAACAATATAGGTTAATGAGTTGTTATGCTGTGGTCAAACCAAACAAATGAAATATTCCAGGAAGGAAAAAATAACACATAAATAACAGACTAGAGACAAAATTATCATTCACACGAATAGTTCTCTCCATATTTTTGCACTCTAATATCAAAATATTTAGGCCACTGTTTTTGCGTATTAAAAATGCTCAAAGCATGTGGTTTTTATGCAACTTTTGACAAACCACAAATTATTACCTGAGATGTACCAGCTTGATTTTCCAAGCTATTATGGAAGAAGTCCAGCTCCAGAAAAGTATTTCCCTTCAGTCTTAAAATGATTAGTAGAAGCTAAATGTCAAGACCAATCTTGAATCTGTATTTATTGAGCACCGTTGGTGATCTATCAAGCAAATACCACTAGTATTCCAAGGTAATTGGAATGAGGGATTTGCACTGTTGTGTTGGTGTAAAAAGACTGTTCAAGGACCTTTCAGTGGTCTTTTTTCAAGAAATCCACCTGGTGCCTGCACTGAGCAAAGGATGCTGTGCTTATCAGAGAAGCAATAATTCAAAAATTGCAAGCTGTTTGGTACAGTAAGTGTGAACTGACCTGTGTGCAATACCGACACTGAACGGCCATGAGTTTGGGCAGGTAATGTGGCAATAATCTTAACAGATAGGCATCCAGCCTGATCTAACCAGGTCTTGATGATTTTGTCTGTTTTTGAGAGGGTAATCTAAGCCACAATGAGAGGATAGAGTACCCAAGTATGGTTTTATAGAAATAAAAGAATGGAAAGCTCTAATTCAGCCTAATGGTGGGGTAATTATTCACAGGGGTGACATGAGTAGACCTCACAAAAGATTCCTCTCTTGCTGATGCAGAGGGATCTCTGCTTTTCCCGTCTCTCTCAGCGTAGCAATGAGGAATGGGAGGACTGCAGACTGCTCCATGTAACTGCCGGGGTTTGTTTCCTTGCTACAGCACAGACTGTTGCTAGCAAAATGCATTCCTAGTAACTCCAGTTAAAATAAAGTGTGTGTTTCTGAGGAAGATAGTAATTTGTGTGCAGATGGAACTGGCCTCGTGTAATGGAAACTATACTATGCATACACTTTATTTCACCTGTTGCTAATGAGAATATTATTTGGATTTGGTAGAAATTAATATTGTTAATATTTCTTTCAAACGTTAAAGTTGTGGATTTTATTTTTGTTAAGCAAGCATAGTCTGTGTGGGCCATTTTCTACTTTCAGCATAGAGCATTTATGACTCTGCTGGTAGGGTGTGATATAAGTTAAAAGTAGGAACAATGCAGAGGGATAAAACTGTAACTGGGGCAGAGACATCCTGGCTTCTTTCAGGATTCAGATCAGTGCAGAGTAATCCCAGATCCTTGGAAGAAGGATTTCTGCATTTCTCATCTTCCCTCATACTGACACTTCATTGTCTTGAGGAAATCTGAAAGAAATCATTTGGAGACAATGGAAGCAGAGAGACAACAGTCAGGGAATTCTCCACAATTTTGCTATTTCATGCAATTCTGACATTTTCTTTTTTGACTTGACATTTTTTCCTCCAGCCCTCTTCCTTTCTCCTCCTATTCTAACCTCCCTTTCTTCCTATGAAACTCACATTTGATGTGTATACCTCCTACTACCATGGTAAGCCGTAAACATTGTGTCCAATTCCAGTACATATCCATGGAAATTAATAGTATCTATTCAGTGCCTTTATATACTCCTGTGAGCTCACTTTCTAAATTAGAGTAAGACTTAACATGACCAGACACGAAAGCTATTGAATGAAAGACCTGTGCAGCTTCTTCACTATCATGTTTGTGCAGACTTGTGCTTATCATCTCTAACTGGTAGGGAGGTGGGAGTTGATGATGTAGAAATCATCTTCAAAGCCCTTTTTCTCCACCCTCCCTCTTAGTAACTCTTGCAGTGTGCCTGGCAAGGGAGAATAAACCCGAATTAACCTTGCTGAAAAAATGTAGGGCTTTCATGGTGAATACTAAATAAGCTTGGTTTCTGTAATTCCACCATCTGTGAAAGCCAAGCAAAATATCTCTACCAAGGAAGTTTGAAAGATAAGAGGTTGGTGGTGGGACAAGAGCATTGTTGGATGTATAGTAACAATGATTAAGATGTAAGTGAGAAGATTTTACACATTCCAGTAGTCTTGGATCAATCTGGGTTTGGTTCTGCCACTGTTATTTACTTTTAAGTTGCATGGATCATCCTGACAGAGAGTTTGGTGACTGCAAGCCCTTCAGGCAGAGACTGCTCCTCAGGGCAGAGACTCTTGATTATGCACACAAACACTTAAATATAGTTTTGTTACACCTCATTGCATCTTCTGTCATTAGTCAGAAAGGCTGACTATGTGGATGTGCTTTGCATCTAGGAATTTGATTCTGCAGGCACCTAAGTAGGTTTCACATCTGCATTTTCTTGTTTTCTTCTGTACTTTGATAGGAAAGCTGCTGATAAGAGCAGCAGTGCATGAGGAGCTTGTGATCGTGATTAGAGAATGTGTTTCTTCTGTGTCCTTCTTCTGCTCGGTCTGCTGGGAATAGGTTGTTTATATTGCTGGAAATTGTTAATGCGGTTAAACTATCTTCCAGCATGCAAACCTATGTCATTCCACTCTGTTAGTGTCCCTTGGCTATAAATGAATGCTTTGATGTAATTGTATTTGAGTTGCTTTATGATTTATTAACAATTCCATTAAAATACCATGGATGTCTGCTACAGGGAGAGAGTTATGCAACCCACAGTAGAAAAGATGTGAAATTTCAAAGTTTCGCAAAAATGCTTTAAAGAATCTTTTCTTTATCTTTGATTTTTTTTTTTTTTTTGTATTCCCCTCTGCAAAGAAAACAGAATCAAATGCAGAGCTTGGTGTGACACTGTACAAGAGCTCGCTTAGGACTTTGGGGTTGTACAGACTGTTATATTTCTTAAACACATTAAAAATATTCTCTTTCATAAACCACATTAAAATGTTTGCTGTTAATACCATTTCTCAAGTGGTATTTCTATAGTACAGCTTGCAGTGTAAACCACTTTCTTAGAGCAGTGATGTCAGCTTACTTGAGAGCTCAGCTTCAGCTCTGCCAAAGGAGATCAGTGTTTCCATTGCAGTCAGCTCTCTGCTGCAGTTGCTGTCCCTGAATTAGTGTCCCTGACTTAGAGCAGAATGGCTAAACTGTAATGACAAGAAGCTTGTGAATTGATTTAGTTTTTACACAGTTGATTACACACTCTAATGAATTGATTTTATGCATTAAATACATATATTATTTTTTTTCCAGTATAATGTATTAATGGAAAACCTTGGGAATTGTTTTTCTAACATTTTAACATCTTATTTTGTAAATTATCTCTCCAGGGGTCTTAAAGTTGAGCCTTTATTTTTAAGCATGTTACGCAAATTCAGCAGAAACATTGCTTCAGCCTTGGTTATATTTGGGCTTTTAAAAGCAAAATCTTTCGTGTGGGTGTGCAGTTACTCTATGAAATGCTGAAGATGCCCTGTACAAGAAGCAGCAGTAACATACTTGCACAACTGGAGTATACAGTGATTAATTAGCAGCAATACATTTTGAAAAAGGATGAGTGTGTAATTTCATTTATAACGCTTAAAACTGAGTAAATTTTCCCCCAAAGTAGGTTTTTTTTTCCTAAAAAGTCATAGAAAAGAAATTCAGGTTGCACTTCACAATTTAGGCTCATATCCAATGTTGTCACTCAGTGCTCGATTGCGAGTAAGTCCTCATTTTGGATATCAAAGTACCATCTGGTGATCCATGGAGTCAGAAAAGGAATCATGAACCCATGGTGATAAAAATCCACTGCAAAATCATCACCAACAAAAAAACCCCAAACCCCTCACCAAGAATAGAATGGGTGTCCTAGAAAATGTGTACACTTATGTTGAAATGGCTCTCATTTCATGTAAGAGCTGGTGTTTAAAATACTTTTATTTCTGCTCTTGCCTAGCTGTTCACTGTGCTGCTCAGATCTAGCTTGTTATTTTTGTAAGCTTTTTGAGCTGAGATTGTAAAGTAAAATAAGATTTTATACTGAATGGGTTCTTTTTTCTGTGTTTTTTTTTTTTTTCTCAGATACTTCAAGAAGTGTAAAGGCGTCTCCAGAAACAGCTGAAATCTTTTTTCAGAAGTTGAGAAATAAATATGAATTCACAATCCTGGTGACCTTAAAACAAGCCCATTTAAATTCAGGGGTTATTTTCTCTATTCATCATTTAGATCACAGGTAAGTATAACTAGCTGTATGCTAGCTAGTGGAAGTATGTGTATTCATACAGTCAAAAATTGTACAAAAATTAAGGGAATATTGTTGTATGACAGGCTATGTATATATATATATATATAGTCTGGATAGGTATATTGTGTAGACTCATAAAAATTCACAAGTTCAAATCTGCCAATGGAAAGTGGAACAGATGCCACTCTTCAAATGTCTCTTGCCACTAAGGGCATGGAAAGCCAGTTCTCTCTTGTTGACCATAACCATGAGGACCAGATGCTCAGCTGGTGTGAAACTCACATCTGCACAGCCACAGTGATTCACAAAGCCTGATCCTATACATCTGCTTCTTCACCAATTATTTTTTTTACACTGTGGGCAGTAAAAAATAAATGAAGAGTTCCTGTTATAGGCTTATGCCCATAACAAATGGCAGAGCACTTGACTCAGAGTAGTGTCGGCTTTAAATAACAAAATGAAATGACGCTGAGCATTTGAGGATTATTTCTTTGATAGGATAACGACCAGTGGAGGAGTAGGATTTCTTTACATTTCTGTCCAAGTAATGGCTAATAAAGATAACCTCCCTATGATTCTGTGACAGAAATAAAGGAGTTATAAAATGTGCACCTCTTAAGCAGTCATCAGCACTAGCAACAGATGATCTCTGCTTTAGGTTCAGAATCCTTTTTATTTTTATGTGTACAATCTTATAATTCTTTCTTGTTGATCTCTCCTCAGTGTTGAAATAAAATATAAGATAAAGATGGATGTTCGAGCAGAGCAAAATACCTGCTTTTATTTATTTATTTATTAAGTGTACAATTTTTTTATTAGCAGGTGGAGAATCAGTTACTTTGTGCTGGAAAGTGGTCCAGCTGTACTTTCATTCACGTTTCCCAGAGGTCCCATCTTCTGCAACTCACTTGTCTAAAAAAAGAAAGAAAAAAGAAAGGGAAAATAAGAAAAGGAAAATGTTCTTAAGGGTCACAGTGCCAAGCTTATAGAAATATCTTTAACATTGCAAGGGGGTGTTTGAATGCCTCCTGCATGATGCTTATTGAAATTGCATCACAGGTGCCAAGTGAGTTCTCTGCTAGTTGTTACTTACCTCTCACCCGCAAGAGCTAGCATTGCCCAATGGGCAGGATTGGGCAGCTGGGAATAGCAAGTTTTTAATTCAGATTTTACCACCATAAGTGTAGATCACCCCAGATGGACAAGTTTATTTTGGCACAAATGAGGAACTCAGTGTGCAGGGCCAGCTGTGCCCTAAGCTTGTTTCTACATTTACAAGAATGGGGATTGGTTGTGCTGCTGATAGGACTAACATAAATAAAGTTGAAATTTCAAAATGAGAAACAAAACTTTAATGTGCCAGAATAGCTGCAGAGGTGGGGAAAGACGTCACCACTCTGAAACATGGTGAGTTTGGAAAAAAGAGTGAAAATTGACCTGAGAGTAAAGAAGTGACTTTCAGTTACAACTGGTTTCTCACTGTTGCTGTTAAGCATCATCCAGAAGATGGATGCTGCCAGAGGGAAGGATCCTGCCTTGTATTCGTTATGGTTTATGGGCCCTAAACTGGTAACTGACTGCTCTTTGAATCTGGACAGGGATAAAATACAAAGTTCCAGTGTTCAGATTTCCTTATATTACATTAACAAATGGAGTTTTCTACCATCCTTTCTCTGTCTGTATCATATTCAAGTGTCTGATTGGGGTGACAACATGCTCCAGGACTAGCCAGACCAAGCTCTTGATGGTAAACAAGTTCTCAAGTGCTTGAGAACAAGTTCACAGTGTACTGGCTGAGTGTTTTTAGGTCTATGTTTTGGAATGGACACAAGCTGCTCCTTACTGCAGGCTGCTCTGCTCCTGCCAAGGGAGCTGCAGAGGTGGGCAAAGAGATCGCCAACATGAAACTCAGTGTTTGGAAAAGAGAGTAAGCATAGCCTTTCTGAAAGAAGGCAGTGTTTGCTGTAGAGCCTTTCCTCCTCCCAGGAATGGCATGAAGAAAGAGAAGATTAAAAAAATTTGTAGTGTGTAACTGAGCCAAACTTGACCAATATTCACTTGGATGGTGGTCAACTGGGAGGAAACTGCTGGTTCATGAACACAAAGATTGTGATAGTAAGGTACAAAGAATATGTGTGATGAACTTTCATTGAAGGGTTGCAGAAGAATGTGAGGTATTGTTTGAGGAAATGTTTAGTCCTTGAAGTGAGTAAGACTGAACAAAAGGACCAGCACTGCTCTTCTGGTACCAAGAATACGTTAAATTGATTTTGTCCAGCCACAGCAAAGAAAAGTAAAGGTTAAAGCTGTGCTGACTTGCAGGTCATGTGGCCATGCAAACATATTGCTTCTTATCTAATTTGCATCTGGTTCAACCATGTCATCTGCTTACACCCATGTAAAATATGGTTATAAAAGGCTAACAAGCGGGACTCTGAAAATCCAATTACTTTATATTGGCATACTTTTAGGGATGAGTAGTTAGGGGTTTTTTGTTGTTTTTTAACATATTGGCAGCACAATTTTGATATGAATTTTCTCTCAAAACTTAAATATTTACAAGTTTTGTTGTTACATCTCTGTCTTCTTTTGTTTATCTGCATCTTGGAATTTCAAATGTCTAAGTACAATGGAAAGCAAGAAGCCTGCATTTTTCAAGGGTACTGGCTGAAATCAGGTCTGCATCTTGCGGGTGTTTTAACTGCAGATACATTGCTGAGCAGTTTTAGCCCTTTTGCTCTTAACCATGGAAACTTTTAATACCCTGATTCCAAATTTGTTACTTTATAATGAAAACTGCATATAATGCATCTTGCTGAAAAAACTTCCTATTGACATTGGTAACCAGTGTGCCCTCTGTATCTTCTTGCATCTTAAGTGATGCCTAGCATTTGTTCACAAAATTTCTGTAGGGGTATATGCTCTATGTTTGTTTTTGGTGTCTCCTTACAAGAATAATCAAAGAGGAAGAAAAAAGTCTTATAGATTATTTATCTCCATGTGCATATTTCATAGCTTTCCTGCAGAGAATATTAGGTCATCTAATGAAAAAAAAAAAAAAAAAAAAACACCCTGAATTTGTTTTAACCTTATAGTTCTAATCTCTAGGGAAAAGAAAATCAAAATGTTGTTTAAAAATTGGAAAAGGTATGTTTGTTTGTTCAGTGGTTCAGGAAATACTTTACATATTTTTGAAAGTGAGAGTAAAAACTCATCCTTTTTGCATGGGTCTGGGCACTTCAGACCACGTGTGCTAACTTGCAACCACTGAGGATAAATTACAGTTCCAAATTCAAGTTACTTTTTAGATTTCATATTTTTCTTTAAAATGACATACTTGAGATAATTTTTCTGATTCAGAAAATGGATGGATCATAAACTGTATGTATAAATTTTCCTTTCAAATTTGCTCATATTCTTCTATAGAGATTATCTTTTTTCCCCCACTGTTCAGAGCAGCTGAAGAGTTCCGGTGGTGGTGGTTTTGGGGTACAGACTGGAAAGGATCCTTTCAAGAAAATTATTGTGTTGTCAGTGAATCCGAATTGCACATCTGTGATTGTTCAGATGGGCTTCAGGCAGCTAAAAATGTATTGCTGGGCACAGCGGTGTATTGCATATATCTGAAAGACAGAAGTTACAAATGTTTAATTAACTTGAGAAGATCACCTTGACTACACAGACTGCCCTGTCTAAAATGGTTTGTACTTTACAGCAACATGATAAATATTTTGAATGCCGTTAATGAAGTGATGCCTTAAGTCTGAGTGGAAGCACTGTTAAACACTGATCGCTCTGTGCTTATCCTCAGCTTTCACTTTAAGCACTATTAGCCTCCTAACTTCACTTCTGAATTCATCTGAGCTTCATGATGAAAAAACCAGCAGAGATAACTTTTATCTGCGACAGAGCTTTAATATATGTCAGACATCCCTATTCTGTTGTATATTTTCATTTAACGGGCACTAGTGGAGCAATGTAATAAAGCTTTTTCCTTCCTTCGTGGTTAGATGCCTTTACACAACTGATGTTATATCCATATCTCTTGAAGTTCTGTATATTAGCGCCCTTAAATGATGAAATCATTGGATTGCAGTTTAACCATTCTTTCCTTCAGTTAATGTTTTTGTAACCTGAAGCAAAATACTGAAATCAATAGTATATTGTGGACAGAAATTTCCTAGACTTCATTGTATCTCTCTACTAATTTATTCAATTTTTGCCTTACATGGTAGTTATTTTCACTGCTGCTCAAGTCTTGTGATTATCTGCCCTCAAATACGATGCACTGTACAGTAGTGCGAGACCTCTTTCAGTATCTGGAGGAAATTATCTGACACAATTTCTCTGTTATGCATTTATCCATAGAAGGAGATAGGATGCCAGAGGTGAAAACTCTTGATGCATGAATTTTGCTGCATCTTTTGACTATTTTACTAAAATAGTAGTGGAACAGTATATTCTCTGATTTTGATGTATGAGTGTCTGTACTTCTGGATTGCAGTATTAAGTCTCTTCTTTCTGACATCACAAGATTTGAGGCAAACACATTACCCTGAGAAAAGCTTTCAATATTTACTGCTTAAACCAACAGTGTAGAGTTACATTTGGTTTTATTGGAGTTATTTTATATAATAAAATTTATAATAATAATATATTATTACCGTGGTTTTATTGGAGGGATATTTCCCCCTCCCATCACTAAAATACATATTAGGTAAGAATAACATGGGATTAATTTTCAAATATTAAGCTGTGTATGGCTTTTCCTTACGCCAAAATAAGTGCTAGTTTGTTTCAGCTTTTTAAACCGCTTTGCTGATGTAATGGGCTTTGCCGGATGCATGGAGGGTTATAATATTCTGGTTTTTGTTTTGTTTTCTTTCTTATATTTTTTTGGTAGAAAATCTTTGTTTCTTACAAAGAGTAAATCTCTGTTTCTTACTATTCTGATAATAATCACGAACCCTTTACAATTTGTTTGTAACAATCAGTGTCTTTTGAGCTGACTTCCTCTAGCAATTTAAAACTTCTCTGGGGTCGGTCTTTTTTTCTTTTGATGAAGTTTGTATGTTTCACCAACGGTTTCAAAAAATGGTGTTTTCTTTCAGTCATTCTGTATTATAGTATTCAAGAAGATCCTAGAAGTCATATGTAAGATTCCTTATGTAGTTAGAGACTGCTTGGCTAGGCTTTTTCCACTACCCAAAAGAGAAAGATTCCATGCTTCTTTTTATTTGGGAAATTAACTAATATCCTTGAATGTATGGTTGGATGGAGATATTTGTAAAGCAGTAGTGTTATGCTGAGTTTAATCTCCTCACAGCACTGGGAGTGCTGTTTCTTTAAGTGT
The DNA here is from genome assembly GCF_002078875.1 of Numida meleagris. Classification (NCBI taxonomy): domain Eukaryota; kingdom Metazoa; phylum Chordata; class Aves; order Galliformes; family Numididae; genus Numida; species Numida meleagris. The sequence goes on along the minus strand of NC_034409.1, from coordinate 30,767,224 downwards.
TGGTGGATTGATGCCTTGCACTGTTGCTTGTTTTTTGTTCAGTACAGCTTTTGCGTCCTGTCAAAAAAGAAAAAGGAAGAACGTCACAAACAGAATGTAAATTCTTCTCAGTAATGAATGCTCACATCTTAAAAGAAACTTTCCTGTAACCTTTATTACGTCAAGAGAGGTCAGTTGGTCTGCTGATGTAAATCATTGCAGTGCCAAATAACCCAGTGTCATTTGGTGCTGAACTTGTTACAAAAAGCTCCTACGAGCCTGGATCCTGTAGTATGAATTCAGACTAGTGACAGGTCTACTTGAATAAGAGACAAAAGATTTGTTTCTACTTATCTACTGATGAATACCACCAAAAGTGTTGACATGTGAGTTTTGACAGATATCATTATTCTTTGCTGTTTGAAATATATTTGTTTAGAGAAATTCTTTCAAAGAAATCTGTATTCTGTCAGAGTAGGAAAGGGGAGGAGTTAGATTGAATACATATACTTTTATTAGTATATATCAGTGTGTATCAGAAGGTCTGTTGTTTTTGAAGTCTTCTTGCAGCCCATTGAGAGAGGAAGTGGGATGTATGGTTTATTCCATTGCTTTTTTGTTTTTTCTGAAAAAGTTTCTTCCTTCATTGATATTTGGTAGAATAGCTTCAGAAAGACAAAGTAGATGTTAACAGGGCTGTGTGATAGTGAGAGCAGAATGGGAAGAAATATATTGGTAAGTGGGGTTAGTGAGATAGATGGGAGGAGTGAGCGCAATTGCTCAAAGACAAGTATTCTGTTTAAAAAAGTATTTATTGTTTTGGAATTTAATTTGATTTGTATTCACAGCTCAAACTACGACAGCATGGGCAGTGTGCTGTAATACCAGGCCTTAATTTTTGCAATTTCAAGCCAGCAATTTTTGTGAGAATACCTCCTCTCAGAGTCCTCTGGGGAGCCCAGTGCAACCTCAGCTCCTGCTTCTGGCTCCAACATTGTGAGAACACTGCTTAAAATTTTGTTCTTGATGAAGGCCCAGCCTTCCTGGATTGCTTTTCCTTTCAGAACTCCCTCTCAAGGGACTCTGTCACCCAGATCTATCAAAGGAGCATGGCCTGCTGTTGTCCATTCTGCGTAATTGTTAGCATCCTCCTTGGTGTTCTTTTGTCTCCAATTATCACAGACAGTGCCAGAACCTTTGTATCATGATATTATGATTTTCATAAGTAACAGAGACAAGGATTTTATATTCTTCTTATATACATATTCCTCTGTAATTTTATTAGTTTTCCTTTTCTTCTTAGTGTAAATTAAAAAGCCATGAAAACTTGTTTCTACACTATATCTGTAACTGAGAGTAGTAAAAGTTGTTAAAAAAAAAACCACTGTGTAATAAATTCAGACATGATAGCCCTTAGCTTTTAAAACGCTTGTCTACACGCTCTAAACTGAAGTTGATTTTTATTAGTTGCCTGGAGTAAGAGTGAGCAGCTGCAGTGTGCATGTGCTGTGTGAGCTGAGATGTCAAATGAGTGGATGAATTATCAGAGAGCTGGGGTTACTAACACTGACCACTTGCTGAAGGGCCATACCTCCCTCTTCTGAAGGACTGCTACTTCATACACCCAGTTGTTTTGCCTCCCAAATCTCTAGATTTTGGCTGCACATTCTGATTTGAACTTCTGCAGTCTCCATGCGCATCTGGGAGCATGAAGGGCATGTTCGATGCTGACCTCCTGCCCTGGGGCACTCTGCCGGTCTGCTGCTGAGCTGTGCTGGGATCTGCACACAGCGGTTACAACAGATCGGTGCTGGGCAGCAGAGAAATCATCGCTGTTTTCTTTCTCAGCTTTCTCTGGGGCATTTGAGACAAATTCCTTCCTCTTCTGGAAATAGGTTCAGCCTGAGTCAGCACATCAAGAATCGCTGGCTGGCTGGTCTCTATGCAGACTGGCCGGTCTTACTGTGGCCTCGGCTGTTGCCTTTGAAATGACTGCAAGCACAGAGTGCTCTGCTGAGCTGTAACAACCTTTCAGGTTAGCATTTTCTTCTTCGAATGTCAAACATTATAACCCTAATTATATCATCTCCCTGCTAATTTATGTCTGTTCGACACAAAGAATGTGTGGGTTTTAGAGGGTTAACATCAAATAGGCTGATATTGATTAAACAATGATAGGGATCGTGGAAGGAGAAGCAGGTCCTCCTGTCATACTGTTTAGCATAGAATCATAGAATAGCTTGGGTTAGAAGTGACCTTAAAGCTCACGCAGTTCCAACCCCCTGCCATGCGCAGGGCTGCCCCCCACCAGCTCAGGCTGCCCACGGCCCCATCCAACCTGGCCTTGAACACCTCCAGGGGTGGGGCATCCACAGCTTCTCTGGTGAGGCCTGTGCCAGTGCCTCACTGAAACTGAAACAAAGAAAAGAATTTTTCCTTGTTTATCTTTTACTCAAAGAGCCATTCACCTTCCTAGTATAAAAGAGCACCTGGGAGCTGTTGGGAAGCAGCAGTGACATTACTATGCTGAATTTCTTGGCTGATGGCACTGAGATGAGTGGACTGGGCTGCAGTGGTGTAGACAAGAAAGCAGTCATTCAGCTGATGAAGTTCCCTGGAAACTTCAGTAATGAGGTTCTTAGGAAAAGCCTGTAGCGTGGTGCAGTTATTGTTTCTTTGGGGAGTAAGTCCTTTAGGAAACAAGATCACTCACTTCTATCTCTCAGTAGAGTACTAATCCTGAGAATATAGAGAAGTTTAGAATATTTTCCTCACTATAAACAGGTTTTTAACATCCAGAGCTATTTGCTTACACACAACTTACTTCCTCAAATGCTATTCCAAACCCTTGGAAGGTGCGCACCCAGGCGTGCACTGTTGCAGTCTCACAGAACTGAGAGAAGCTTCCCCTTGGGCAGCCTTGGCATTCCCATCCAGACCCTCTCGCTAGAACTGAGGCTGTTTCCATCTTCTGAAGTTTGCTAAATGGAATCAGATCTGTTTAAGTCCCAGAAGTTAAGCAAAAAGAGAAAGGTGGAATATCAAGCACAATTCTTTGTAAAAAAAAACTGAAGTGAAAATGATTCATGTTCAGTTCTCTGTGTTTCTGTGTCTCAGCTTTAGTTCAAGCTGAAGGGAATATTGTTTTGGCTGTCACTGCATTTGCTTTTCTAATCGTCTTCCTGCTGCCTATACAGTATATCAGTCAATGATAAATTAGAATTCTCCTAATGGCTATTAATTTCTTTTTTAATTTTGGTACACATTTCCTCAAATAATCATCATGCCTTCATGAGGTGAAGGCATTTGTTACAGTTTACTAAATGGAATAACTAAAGAGATTGATGTGGATCTCAAAGCAATCAGTTAATCACAGTTGAATCTAAACCAGAAGCGTCCAGAATCTTTACACAGCTTCATACAGGAAGTTTTGTTTGCTTATTGCAGCATCATAGAATATCAGCATCATCTCTCAGCAGTTCTTAATTTCTGAAATTTTACTGCAATGTCTTTTTTATTTAGGGAGTTTATATTTCAGGGGATTTGTATTGGGGATCTCATCATCTCAACTGCATAAGGGGCAACACGAGCATTCGTTTCGTAACTTCTATACCGACTGTGTCTCTGCTTTGTTTCCTGCCTGCCTACTGCATCTCTGTGTTGGCATCAGTTCTGCCATTGACTTTGAAAGAGTAGGAGCTAGCCATTGGCTGGACCATTAGATAATGTTTCAACACATTCATGACTTCCTTTTTCCAAATTTTATCTGCAAGTGGGTGGACTCAGTAAGTTGCTGTAGGAGTCCTGCTCCATAATGTTCCCCTTCTTTGTTAGGTTGAACATGACCTTATTTTTATCCTTGAAGCTTGAGTTATGAAGGAGGTTATTAAGTTGACTGATGCTCTGCCACTATTGCCCATTTTTTTTCCAGCCAGTACTTCAATTAGTTCAAACTTCTTGCCAATGCAAAAACTATTTTTGGGCCATGAGTAGGCAAATGATCGCAGATTATAAAATTTACTGCTGACTATAGTTAACTGCTTTGTTAATATTGGGGAGGAAGAAGAAATTGCCCTTTGCCAGTTCTGCAAAATGATAATTGTTTTTGTGCTGTTGCTAGGCATATTTCACTGTGAAAAATCCTGAAGGAAGGAGAGATGTGCAGTGAGCCCATCCCCCTCCTAGGGATAATGACTATACAAGATGGTTTCGATTTGGTCTCCTCATCTCCACTTTTGAAAACTGTAATCATTTTCTTGTCTGTTCTTTAATATGGATGGCCTATTGAAAGAAACTACATCACCCTAATACACATGCATACACAGATTTACAAACCGCTGCCATGCCTGACTGCAGATGTAACAGCAAAAATATATAAAAATGAATCGCCCATCCTCCTAGTTTTTCAGTATCTCTCTACATACTGTTATTTTCCTTGCTCTTTATCTGTAGGTTGCACATGATTATTAGAGAATCTTCATTTCTGTTTTTCTTTTTTCCTCTTGTTTTAAAAGCATGCTAGGAAAGGACTTTAAAATGAGAAACTTAACATTTGGAAGAGAAATAGTTTGTCGAACTTCTTCCTGAAAGAGTTTCACTATGCAGGAAATAGGTCTGTTTGAGAATGCAGCAAGTTTGATTATGGACTGCTTTTTAAATTGATCTGCGACAGTTTAACCAGCCAAGCCTACATTCTCAATCTGCAAACCTGTTATATGTTGCACTCATCCTGGGGGAACTGCAATACCTTTTTTTAACTCAGTATATACATATTTTTACATACACATACATTCATATAAATGAATGTGTATTTATATACGTACCACAACCACATGTGCATTTAACAGTTTATGTATATAAACATAAAATATTAAGAGTTACTATTTCTTGACCTTGAATTTCTTTTGAGAAATTTCATTAGGAGAAATGAAAAGAGACATTAGCAACACATCCAAAAGCAAAAAAGCAGTGTTCTGTCTCAGTTCTTACTTACTTCCCTTGTTGGTAATGGCTAATAACGTACCTATCACGGGACTTGGTGGTGTTTCTTGTGCATTAATGCCTTTAGAGTATCCGTACTTTGCTTTCAGGATATAATGCAATTATTCATAATAGGATAATTATGTTTTCCATGAGATCGTGTTTTGTAAAGTACTGTTGCTAGAAGAAAAAATCTTTAGTCTGGGACCTTGTGTTCTTACATGAAAGATAGAACCTTCCATTATGTAAAACGTCTGCTTTCATCTTTGTATTCCTTCTGTCTTTCCCCCTCTTTTAAATAGTTCCTGCAAGGTAATGAGAAGTTATGTGATGTAAAATGTTGCTGTGCTGATAAGAATGGTTCGTGACATGGTGATGCATTTATGGTACAGGTATCTGGAATTGGAAAGCAGCGGTCATCGAAATGAAATCAGGTTGCATTATCGTACAGGCAGTCATCGCTCCCACACAGAAGTATTCCCATACATCCTGGCAGATGATAAGTGGCACAGGCTTTCCTTAGCAATCAGTGCCTCTCACTTGATTTTGCATGTGGACTGCAATAAGTAAGTAAAGAGTGTTATTTTATACTAAGTTGTCACTTCTGGAACATTCTAGCTCCCAGTAAACGAAAAGGTAACAACCTGGAACTTACTTTTTTCTTGCCTTTCAGAATCTATGAAAGAGTTGTGGAGAAGCCCTTCATGGACTTACCTTTGGGTACAACCTTTTGGCTAGGACAGAGGAATAACGCACACGGTTATTTTAAGGTACGCATTCCCTGAATAGAAAAACGTGAACTTAAATGAAAGTGGATGCAGTTTACTCCTCCTCTAAGCAGATAAAATAATGTAAATATTTCATGATATGAAGGGTCTGTCAGGTAAGACTTGTAGTTCAGTTCAGTTGAGGTTAATCAACTTACTGGCATGTGAATATGTAGGTGGGACATGACTGTGTTTGCCATGCTACTTCTTTAGGAGGTCTTGAGTGGTATAAAAAAAAGGTATACCTTGCAGACCAGAGATGGAGAGGAGTTGTACATGTGGGTGGTCATCTGTTGGAAGGATTCAGTGGAAATAAAGCAGCATTGATCAAATTGTCATCAGATTTGTCAACTTGTTAGAGTAGGTAAAAAACACGTTACTGTACAAGATGAATTCATACTGTGTCCTGTTCTGGGTTCCCCAGTACAAGGGAGACATGGAGCTACTGGACGGAGTCCAGAAAAGGACTACAAAGATGATGAAGGAATTGGAGCATCTTTCTGAGAAGAGAGGCTGAGATAGACTGGAAAAGTGGAGGTTGAGAGAGGGATCTCATCCAAGTGTACACATACTTGATGGTGGGAGGGAAGGGATGGGGGATCCAGACCATTCTGAGTAGTACCCACTGACAGGCTAAGAAGCAACAGACAAAATCTGAAAAACCTGGAATTCAATTGGAACATAGGAAAATAATTTACTGTGGAGATTGTCGGACCACGACAGAGATATTCAAAAGCTGCTAGCACATGTTCCTGGGAAACCTCTAGGTGGCCATGCTTGAGCAGAGAGTTGGAGTAGATGATCTCAGGAAGTTCCTTCCAACCTCAGCCATTCTGTGATTCTGCAGTCATAACAGTTCTTAGTGCCATGATGTGTTGTAAAGCGGTTTAAGACAGAGAAAGGTAAATGGCCAAGAGAAATGCAACTCCAGGAAATAAATATAGTTATATCTGTTTAATAGCTAGACGTGTATGTTTTGTCACAGAACACTATAGTCTAAGGAACTCCAATCTTATTACTGCAGAGGAAAATATTTCAACATGTTTTTTGCTTACCATTTCTCCTTTGATATAAGCATACAAACAAACAAATAAATACATGAGGGCTGATCCAAAAGTTATGCCTCCTACTTTATTACTTTGGTCCAAGACATCAAAAGTGGACGTTGGTGGTACGGTGGTAGAGGCAGAACCTTCCCACCAATATCCTGTTACATTTTGTTGCCATGCAACAGCTGGCAGCAGAGGGGCAGTCTGACAAAATGGCATCTGACATGGAAGTGTGTGTGAGGCAAAGATAAATAGGAGGCATTACTTCACAGCGACCTACACATATATGTATGTGTGTGCATGTATATGTATATGTATATATATATGTACACCACAAACGTCTGGAAGTCAATACTATATTTGGACTGCAGTGTAAATTTTGATTCTTCCTAATCCATTAGGTAGCATTCATTGGTCACAAGCTCAGACTGTGGTCTAGCCTTAAGTCTCTCTAGAGCTGCTTTGACAAATTGTGGCATCCCTGTGGATGCCTTACACAGTGCAGTCCCATTGCCCTCCCTGTAGGCAGTTGAATCCAATAATAAAATCAGAAATTATTAATGCATTGCCTAAACTAATCTCAGACAGACTTCATTTATTCTATGTATTTCTAGTTATATGCATATTTTTTAATATTCATTTTGTTTATTTGTGCCTTTTCACCTCTTTACTTAATTATATTGCCAACTCATTGTCACCATGAAGAAGCTCATTTCACATAGAAAAATAAGTACTTCAATTGTAGACTGCATTTTTTTCTTCTTACTTTTCAAGAAGAATAAAATGAACACTGAAAATTTTGCCTCAGCTACAAATAAAACCAGTTTAGTGGAAATAAACTGATAGCTGTTAGAAAAGCATTGATATGGCAAAAATACACTGTGCTAAGTGATTTCTTCAGCATAATATAGTACAAATGATTAAACTACCTCTGCAAATCTGACATTTGTACAGAAGGTACATCAGTCCAGAAGATGAAGACTTTCAGCATTTCTCAATGTTTTAGAGGGCCTTTATGGGCTTCTCACTACAAGAAAGGCATTGAGGCCCTGGAGTGTATCCAGAGAAGGGCAACAAAGCTTTGAAGGGTCTGGAGCACAAGTCTTACGGGGAGTGGCTGAGTGGCTGAGGGAACTGGGATTTCTTAGTCTGGAGAAGAGGAGGCTCAGGGGAGACCTTGCTTCTCCCTGTAACTAACCGAAAGCAATAGAACAAGATAGAACAACAATATTTTTAGGTACTCACTGCAGTGACAGCTTCCACTGACTGGGTTTTCAGAGATCCATTTGCTCAGTTGTTTCAGAAAATCAGGCTGCTTTCAGTGGGTCTTGAATGGCTTGACCAGAGGGACCAAAGTACTCAAAATCATTAACCATTTACTGAAATGATTTTATTTGGCTATATTTGATTTTGGAACTAATATTACTCCACTAAAACAATGTGTCAGTAGGCATATTCACACTAGGGCATAATTGTGCCTGTTTCACTTTAGGGTCTTAAGTCTGGGAGAGCAATACTGGCTGTGTAATTTCTGTATTGTATAAAGTCTCTGACACCTAACATCCAGAAATGATTTAATTTGAACCAGCAGGTATTTTGGAGCCTATGTATGGCGTCTCATTTACAGTCAGGAACTCTGATTTGGCAGCCCAGGGTGTCTCCTGCTTGTTACTCTGAGGAGATAATAGGTAACCTGAATTCCTGTCAAGTGGCAGAGTCCAGCTAATATCACAGCTGATGTGTGATGAATAAAGCTCCTCAAATAGCTGGAGAAGCTTTTTTGTTGGTTAATAGCTAAGTGATTTGAGTACTTGCCTGAATGTTCAATGAAATATAAGCTTCAAGTTCTCATCAATCTGAGTGGGTTGGACCCTGCAATTCTTCCTTTTCACAGAAATCCTGTACCCCATGTTGACATGAATTTAAGCTTAATGACTCCCAGAAAGGAAGGAGAATTGAATATGGTCATCTTTTCAGTGTGCTCTTCAAAGAGGACTTTGTTCCCACCTTCCAGAACAGGTGCTGTGGGAGGTCATGATGTGGAGTCCTATCTCTGGCATCCTTACTTTTCCACTACTAGATAATCTAATCTAATCTCCTTGCACATTTTGAGGAAGCATCCAGTTGTCCTAAATGGTAGAACACTTGTTAAGGGAGAAAAGTAGTCATGACACTTATGTACCTTTTTGGTCGCCCTTCAGTGATATCTTCTCCATAGGTCACTTAGGTCACCCTGAGTCATTCACTGAGGTCAAAATTATTTTGCTGTGACTTTGCAACATCCATCTGGAATGCCTTGTGTACATGGATGTAATTTGACATTTTGCATTTAATTAACATGGTGTTCTTATTGTCTTGAAACATTCACTTCATAAACACGCTGAAGCTTGTTGAAATTACTTTGCTTTTCCTTCTAAGAAGGAGTTTTGGAGATGCAGGAAGGGAATCCTGGATGAAAGAAACATCTGGAGCATGCATGATAGGATGGCTATTTGGCCTTTGCTTTTGGAAAGCAGCAAAGTGGCTGCTTATTGTATCTTAATGACTAAGGATGCATGTAAATTCTGCCTGCAAGCGTGTGATCTCTTCTGGGTGAAATGGAGCATTTCCAGATGGCATATTTCAGTTTCATACTAAGCTTCCTGTTTTCCCACATTCTTGCCAACATGCAACTCCACAGCTGTGTAAGAGATATGAAGCTCCTTGGCACACTGCATGCTTCATGGAAAGACCCATACCGAAATCATAAAGAGTTTGTGAGAATGTGTTTTTCCTGACTTAGATTTCTTTAATTCACCCTTCTATCTGACAGTGGTAGCCCACTGAAAAATTTGAATTTTATTTAAGAGAGTGTTTGAAAGTAAAACTAACTGCAGTAAAACTGCAACTGCTTTTCAAATTACTTTTAGAGGTCATTTTCAAGCTTTTTCTGCAATGGCTAACTTAAAATAACTATGAATTCAAAACAACCAAACTCTTGCCACATAATTACTTCTTGACATTTAATATTTAAAATCTTTAAAAATGATTCAGTATGCCTGTACATGTACTTCTAGCTATTTTACTTTCTCTTTATTCTTGTATCTCTGCACTGGGTCCAGAAAAGAAGCTATGTATTCATAAATACTGTTTTTATCAGGCAGTTTTTCTGTGTGGGCTTTAATGTTTTACATGGTGAATGAAAAACAATTTTGACAGGTAAAAATAATACATCCTTTCTTTTTTTCTTCTCTTCACGTGCACACAGGGCATAATGCAAGATGTGCAATTACTTGTCATGCCTCAAGGATTTATTTCTCAATGCCCAGATCTTAATCGGAGTAAGTCTATTAATTCTCATACCATGAAATAAAAGGTGTGCTTTGTGCCTACTTTTTGTCCTCAAGCTTTCTTAAAACTTTAACTTTCAGTGTACTGGTTGTCAGATTTGACAGGATTGAACCAATTGTACATACATTTTTGTTATTAATATGTATATCTATTATTCTAGCGTGCCCAACTTGTAATGACTTCCATGGACTTGTGCAGAAAATTATGGAATTGCAAGACATTTTAGCCAAAACATCAGCTAAGGTAATGTTTTCTAGGAGGCGTGGCCTGGAAGAACAGAGGACTCTAAGGATTTAGCTGCCGTGTTTTTGGATGATTTATGCATCTGTATGGTTGTGAATGTGGGTGTGTAAAGAACATTTCTGCATGTGATGTATATATATGCTTGCATTTAGATATCTGTGTCTACTGTCTATACATACAAATTCTCAGTTCAGAGAGATTTCTTTTTTTTTTAAAAATATTTTTTATAGATTTATATTTTTTAATAGCAAGCAGAATCCAAACCTCTAACAAGGAAATGCCTCATAAATATTCAAGCTCTGTCTTTCAGGATAACAAGTCAAAAAAACTGGACTGAAATAGGTTACTGTGCTTTTAGTGCTTATTGCAGCAAGATTTGTTGGTCCAAGATTTTTCTAAACCTGTGCTGACGAGGGAGTGCTGAGACAAAATATATGCAAGATGGGGAACTGAGAACCCTAAGTAATGTTTTTTTGCTTTTTCTTCTTCTTTTTTTTTTTCAGAAGATCATGATAAAAACATTCACATCTGCCAGTAAATATAGACTAGTCTTCTGTTTTTAAATGTCAAATCTTTAGATGTCTGTGAAAATGCTGTTACTTGGCTAATTGACATGCTGGTTGTAAGTGTTACATCCAGTCTGGCCTCTCCTTAGTTTCAGGTCTTTTGCATACATAACCTAATATCTGCAGGTAGTTTATACAGAGCAAGATTCTTGGTCAGTTCACATATACAAAATTGGGAAATCAAGAGACATACACCTTGTCATCTATTCACTTTGTTCCATTATGCCTCTAATGTTATAAGCAAAAGATGAAATGGATTGTGACTTGCATCTTAGAATCCATCTCTGAATGATTTATGGTTTAGTCACTTTGTATTTGACAACAGTCATTTTATTATCTTTGAATGCATGTTTGACAATAAGGGGGACAGTTTCATTCGTGTTTACACTAACATAGAAGCCACTTATGAATTCCAACCTTTTTGTGAACTATAAATACAGTTGTCGCAAGCTGAGCAAAGGATGAACAAGTTGGATCAGTGCTACTGTGAACGGACCTGCACAATGAAAGGCATGACGTACAGAGAATTTGAATCCTGGACAGATGGTTGTAAGAACTGCACTTGCATGGTATGACTACAGTTTGAATGGAGATGCAAAAACCCTGATGTTTCTCTGATTACATTTTTTTGGGGGCAAAAAAGTAAGGGATGCTTATAGACATGTGCTAGGTAGTAACAACAAAATGCAAGAAAAGAATTGTTCTAAATCTAGGGAACATTATTAATAAATGTATTTTCCTAGTATTTCAGTAGTGCTAGTATGTATAGCTCTCCTAGCTTTCACAGAATCACAGAATCATTAAGGTTGGAAAAGACCTCCTAGATCATCTAGTCCGGCTGTCCACCTACCACTAATACTTCCCCACTAAACCATGTCCCTTAGTACAACATCTAAATGTTTCTTGAACACCTCCAGGGTTACTGAATCCACCATGTCCCTGGGCATCCTGTTCAAGCACCTGACCACTTTTTCTGAGAAGAATTTTTTTCCTAGTACCCAACCTGAACCTCCCCTGGCGAAGCTTAAGGTCATTCCCTCTTGTCATATTGCTCTTACATGGGAGAAGAGACTGACTCCCACCTCTCCACAACCTCTTTTCAGGTAGTTGTAAATAACTGTAAGGTCTTCCTTGAACCTCGTCTTCTCCAGACTAAACAATCCCATTTCCCCCAACTGCTGTTCCTCATAAGACTTGTGCTCTAGACCCTTCACCACCTTCGTTGCCTCTCTCTGGACATGCTTCAGGGCCTCAATGATTTTATTGTAATGAGGGGCCCAAAATTGAACACAGTACTCAAGGTGCAGCCTCACCAGAGCTGAGTACAGAGGGACGATCACCTCCCTGCTCCTGCTGGCAACACTATTTCTGATACAAGCCAGGATGCTGTTGGCCTTCTTGGCCACCTGGGCACACTGCTGGCTCATGTTCAGCCGAGCATCAACCAATACTCCCAGGTTCATTTCGTCCGCACAATCTTCCAGCCACTCTACCCCAAGCCTGTAGCATTGCCTGGGGTTGTTGTGGCCAAAGTGCAGGACCTGGCACTTGGTCTTGTTGAACTTCATCTCACTAGCCCAGCAATCCAGCCTGTCCAGTTCCCACTGTAGGGCCTTCCTACTCCCAGGCAGAGCAGTTCATCCCAGCTTGGTGTCATCTGCAATTTGTTCATGCCAGAATAGGCAGACGCTATTCAATACACTTAGCCACCATGTTATTCCCATGAACTGAGCTGCAAACTGCTTATCTGGATAAATAGATATGTGCTTTTTATTACTGTCAACGCATGCTTTTTCTTAGCAAATTTTTTAATAGATCCCTTGTGTCTGTGTCATGGTTTTATGATTTTCGGTTATTGGTATTCCACATCATGACATCATGTAGTGTATGTACCTGGTTCTCAGAAGAGAAGGACTACTACATTCCCCAGGGGACTTTGCTCCCCTGTTACCATTTTCCGGTCAGAGGGAAAGATAAAAAACTCGCAGATCACAAGACCTCGTTCTCTCTTTCCGCCCGTCTCTCGTCCTGGCAACATCTCGCTTCCCAGCTGTCTTATCGTCGGTATTAGAGTAAGGCCTACCTTGATTTTTGGACATTCTCTCTCATTGCATTGGATTTATTAGCTTAAATTGTAATTATATTGTATCATAGTGTGTTATTTTGCATTCCGATATCTTATTTAGTAAATTAGTTTCTTTTCTCCTCAGATTGTTGCTGCTGTTTTTGCTCTCAGGCCCATTTTATTTACCCTTTTTTCCCTTTTCCCTTTCCTGGGGCGTGGGTCCGTGGGTCCCCCACCCCATTCGTCACGGAACCGGGCTGAACGCCTGTAAACCGTTGACAGTGTGATTCCCTTTCGTTCCCTTTGGTTACATCTCCAAAAGCAATAGAGAGAAAAATGTCAGGGTCATATGCATGTTCCACTATATCACAAACAAAAAAGAATCTAAGTGAATGGAAGATTCCCAAGAGTATCAGAACTCCAGAACTGATTGCAAGTATCCTTTCAAGCATCAAACTATTGCATCTTTGTTATTGTCCAGTCATTTAAAACTCATTAATTCCATTTGGACTTATTAAATGCTTAACCCAAAGGACACTGGTAACTTGTGGAAAGACTACTGCTGTCTATACTGCACCTTAGATTGATTTACTGTTGTCTATGATTTGCTAAATGATTCTTCTTAAGTTTAGTATGTCTTTGATCTTTATATTTCTGGCATGATACTAATTTTTATTTTAGGAATTTGTCACTGAAGGTAAGATTTAGTCCATGGTATCAGACCTTGCTGATAGTTATCTGAAATGCTTTGACTTTTGTGTTAAATGCATTGCATATTTTGTCTCTGGTTTTTCTTGCAGCTATGAAATTATTATCTTTTAGAAGTGCATTGTCTTTTATGTAAAAATCGGAAGGCTCAGTATTGTTCTGTGAGGTTGTTATTTTGCACTAATATGACAGTTTGCGGCTGATTGGCAGAATGCTTTACCCTGAAACAGATTTGCCTGTTAAAAAAACCTTAGATCATTATAATTTCAAAGAACACATCATACATGTCTGGAAGACTGTATGCAAGATATTCTAAAGTTATAGTTTCTATTCTTGTTATTAAAAGAACTGTGCTAAAATGGCTTTTTGTCAGAGTTCATTGTATTTAAAAATAGATTTTAAGTTCTTGTGTATGAGAACATCTCTCTTCTTGCTAAATATAACTACCAGCTAAGCACTTTTTATTCTTCTAGAATGGTACTGTGCAGTGTGAAGCTTTGATTTGCCCCCTCTCTGACTGTCCGCTTAATTCTGCCCTGGCATATGTGGATGGCAAGTGCTGCAAAGAATGTCAATGTAAGTTTTGCGGTGGGGCTTTCCTTAATGAATATTTTGTAATCTGCAAAGAAAAATGAGCTTTTATGTAAACACATAACTGAAAGAACTGGACTGTGAATGAAATATTTGGATTAAGGAATAGAGGGATTTAGGCTTCCCTGAAATATTTTGGGAAACTGATAACCAGAAAATGTTGATCTTCAATTGTGGCTATTTTATTTATGTCTTCCTTTTTTCTTTTTTTTTTCTTTTTTTTTTCTGAAAATGGGTATCTCGTATCAATTTTTAAAAAGAAAACTTATATATTTGAGAAATGTTTCACAGATTTCCTGTATGCTCTCTTTTAAAATAAACCGTTAGTGATTCCAGTTTTGCCTTGCATTTGTTTAGACCTGTGTTTCTGATATTATCTCAAGAAGATTGTACTTTCTACCTTAGGTTGTAGTACTAGAAATGAAGATTTGGATTTATGGTTCTTGTTCTTTGACTAAGGGAAGAGAAAATTTGTACTAGACTCCGGAGATCAGAAAAAAACAGTTGCACGGAAATGTTCTTTTGTAAAATGTCAGGCAACATTAAATAGGAAACTGGATAGAGGTATTTTAATATTTTCATTTAATATAGATTATTATCTTTTGGTTTAATAGCATTTTGGCTTTATTACAAATAGGGTCAGAGAAGGGGAATTTTAGGTTAATCAGTATCTAGATGGACTGTATATAGTATTTCACATTGATTATGGATGTGTGTCACATATGCAGTGGCTATTTTTTTAGTCTATGATAGAATCTATTCTTGAAATCAAGCATGAGATGCATACATTTCTTTATAATGTTAATGTTGAGTTTTTCTGTGTGCTTTCATCATTTCTACTGCTGTATAAAACTTCTTACAGGGTATAGAGATATATGTAACTGGTTAAAATGCTGTATTTTAAGATAAAATTTGGGAAGACGTTTTGTACTCCATTGATCTTGCTCCCATAGGAGTTTATTAATATTTAATTGTGTTCGAAGTTACACAAACCATCCCATTTTATGAAACCTTATTAACTTGCTCAAGTAGATTAATTCTAATTGAGGGGAAATTAAAATTCAAATACTTTTTTTTTTTTTTTTACCAGCTGCACAGAATTTCCATGCATATTAGATGGCTCAGGGAATTGGTAATTCAGCAATGAAGAATGCTTGGATTTCAAGCCTCTGTTTGAGTCTTTGACCACACTGACAGGGTTTGAAAACCCGATCCACTGAAGTATGTTTTTGTGATGTTCTGTTTGTGAATTTAGCCAGGAATTCTCCATCCAAATGTTAATGGAGAAGGACTCATATCTCAAGACTTCTTAGGAAGTTGTTATTTTTACTTGGATCCTTGACAAAGGTCAAGAAATGTGAATGGACATATGGACACTGACCTTGTCTTAAAGCATTAGTACTTCTTGCAATTGAGATACAGTTCTGGTACAGCACACTATCCATTTTATTCTGGTATTGCCTTTTTTATGTTTGTAACATTATCAAAAGCTTTTTAGTTTCCAGCATTGTTGCTTTTGCCAGCATGTAATTCAATTGATAACTAACATGCCACATACAGCTCCCTTGACAAGCTACCAGAAAAATGATTAGGACAAAATATAAAACCTTCTTTTGAAAAATTGTCCCTATTTTCACCTAATTTATTTAAAGTGCCTTAAAAAGGAGAAAGAAAAAGAAAAGAAACAAAACCCCACAATATTTTGTTTGCCCAGTTCCTGGGAACCAAAAGACTGAGAGTATAAACTGGAGTCATATTGACAAGATAAATTCCAATGAAAGAGTGTGAAGAGTTTAAGTTGGGGGTAGTGTGGATATAGGACTCTCACTTATTCTCCAGAAAAGTTTGGTGGAAATTCTTTTGTTCGTATAAGTGTGCAGCTGTATCCTGCCTTCTTGGAGTCTTCAGCTCTAGTTGTGAGCTGCTCATGGTCAGAGTGCTTACTGACCACGACTCTTGCTTAAGGGGTCAGATCTGACTTCCTGCTTTTGCATAGTTTCTGAAAATAACTTTTTTGTTCTCATTTCTTAGAACTGTGTCAGGTGATGTTGCATCTGCCTAGCTGATGGAATTTGAGTGCAGACATCTTATAATTTGGAAAGTAGCTAATTAGGGTTTGCTGCTCAGGGAGTGCCTATCCTTAGTACTGGACAACCAAATGTAAATACTGAGAAATGATACCCAATACCCTATTCTTTCACTGAGTTTAGTGTTAGTTACAAGACAGAACTGTGTACGGTTATTTGCATTTTCTTGCTGTTCTTTGTGATACCTCATACCAGATGATGGCTGTTTCTGCCAGCCTGTTGGGAGGGTCTGACTGTCCAGGCAGTGGTAGCTGTGGCAGCCTTGTTATTCTGCCTCTTTCTTTCTTCTGTGGATGTGCTAACAAAGCCACCAAAAATGAGAACAGCAGGGTGTGGTGTAGTGACAGCTGGCACAAAGAGTAAAAACACTCTATGCTTAATACTTTCACAGTGATCAGCAAGCAGGCTTCACAGCTTTTTGTTTTGAGTAATTCAGAAGGGATTAATTCAGCATGGCTTTACTCATGTAGAATTTGGGATTGTAGTCTAAAGTGGCTTTACATATACTACTAAATAAAATAGTGCACAGTCCCGTGGCCCTGGGGCTAGGTGGCACTTGTAACTCACATCCGCATGGCTGCAGTTTCTTGCCCTTCCCTCTCAATGGAGAATCCGCATCCAGGTGGCTGCTTGGGAATGACCACTGATAGGTGCTGCCCGCCAAACCTTGCCTGGCATTGCATCAAAGCATGCTGGCTATCATGAACTGTGTTAACGCTTGAACTATGTGGAGGACTATGGACGAGTATTTAAGTCAGTTGTTATTTACTTTTTCATTTACCTCCTTTGTTTCATTTATTAGTTCAGTATGGACATCACCAGTTAGGCTCTCTTAACTGCCAGTGAAAAGGACTGGTATATCCAGAGGGCACTTGGACTGGAGGGCACCTACAGGGGGAGGTGAGTCAGTTAGATTAAATACCAAACTTTTAGATAGGTAAAACTATGAGTTTAGTCTTTGCATCAGTTACTGTAATGGGTATCAGCTATGCCACAGTGTGATGGAAAGTGCTGTATTGAAAACCAAAATAATAAACCCACATCTTCTGCCCAAACTCTGTATCTTTGGTTGAGAACACTCAGACAACTCGTTCTGTTCTGTCCTGTATGAAGGTCAATGCTGCTGTTAATAGGAACGACAGTGCATTTGAATTATCGATGTATTTTCTGTCAGCCTTAATGGGATAGAAGCTGCTATGATCAAGGCACATGAATTGGCCAATGTGCTGGATTATGTTTCAGCTACAGGCAAGCTATTCAACACAAAATTTGGTCAAACTACCAGTGCATACATCTTAGATCAGTGGGAGCTTCCCATGGAGAATTATCCGGAGCCAGAAAGCAGAGGCTGCTTTCTTTTCTATTCTCAGTGCAATTTAAACCTATCTGAGAAGGTATGCGCAAGAGATCATTATTCTTTTCTCCTCTGTAAAGAAAAATGCATTGTGTGGTGATAGGCACTGATAGAAAAAGAAGATATTAAGCTCCCTTGCTGATCCTATGAAGTATCATTGTAGACCATGGACTTGACTTAAAATGTGCAAGGACAATTTCATTTATTTTAAGTGAATTGCGAAAGGACTGCCAATGTCTTAGTAGCTGAGACAATTGATACTTGGTCAGCAAATTCTTTTATGGTGACTTTCTTATTAGTTAGTGTATTAATACTAAGGCATCGCTTCCGATAGCTGTGATATATATGTATTTTTTAGATGGAATCAGTATGTTTTTAACAAACGAGCTGATTTTCATCAGCCAGAAGAGAGAGATCTTCGTAGTTTTATCTGGCACAGTAATAATTCCCACCACCAAAGACTGATCTCCAGGAAGAAACTGCTATGTTCTCATCACTGTCCTTCTCCCAGTGACACTGCAGAAACTTAGAGATCTAATCCCAACCTATTTATATCTATGCCAACAGATCTCCATGGAGGCTTAGATCTAAGCCACTATGTTAAGATCTGAAGGCTATGGTTTTCCATGCACTCTTTTTTTTTTTTCTGAAACAGGACATTAGGTGATTTTATGGTGCACTGTAGTAAAATCTGAACTATTAACACAAGTATTTTAAACAGATATAAGAAGCAGAGAGCTGTATCAGATCAGCTCCCACTTCTATTGCTGGCAAGTGTGGAGAGAGCTCATTTAAAGAGGTTCTGTGACTCAGGGTATTTGAACAAAATGATTAAATCACAAATACGGAGATGGTAGCTCTAATCATGTTAATGGGTTTCTGATGCACTGATTTCTCTTGCTAGCTTACAGAAACTTTTAATTATATAATCAAAATTAAGGGGATTTCCCCTTTTTCTCTTCCCAATGCTCTGGTTTTTCCCCAAAGCGATAGACTTCTGCAAACCCCAGCCTACTAACGCACAGTGAAGGTGTTGTAACAGCCCATCTGCTTCTCATTTGCAGGGCAATTGACCATCAGCAGTGGTGCAAAACTTGTACCTAGAATATTAAGGAATGCTGATCAAGCTTCTTTGCAAATTTATTAACATTTTTTTCAGGTGGATTGAAGTCTTATTGACTTATAGCTATGCTGCTCACTAAGTTTCATCTTTCCTCAATATTGACAATTTTTAGGGGGGCTGAAGGAGTGGCACCATCTTGTTTTATATGTCTTATATTAGTGGCAGCTCAGCTTCCAGCCTCAGCCTCCACCTCCTATGTGCCAAATGAGCTTCTTTTGTATTTAATATGGTACAGAGAAGAGCCTGTGGCTCAGTGTTTGAATGACAGGATTAGTGAGCACATGTGTGCTGCATTACATCTGTGCCTATTGAACAGGCTATCTTGTCCCTGCAGTAAATCAGAGGAGCAGACAGGCTGGAAAGCAGAGCCCAGCTACACGAGGCCAACTGAGGCATGGAACGTGTGTCAGTGCTGTAGGGGAGCCAGGGCTCAGAGGGACAACAGGTATTAAGAGTGGATAAAAGAGAAGGAGCTTTTCTGGTTCACTCAAAACAGCACGTGTATGTTCAAATCTTTTTTTTTAGCAGTGAAACATTGATTATTAATTTCCCTTTTCTTTTAATGCACATTTTAGATTATGAAGGAGGAGAAAGAGTCTTGCGTATTCAAAGGATTAATTGCCTTTTGATTACAAATATTTGTGTGGCTTTTTAAAGATACAAGTGCAAATAAATTGTTATTCTGAGATGACTGTTTTCATACGTGAAAAATCAGAAAATTTAGCCTACTTTCAGAATAGTACTAAAAGATGTCTGGAAGATGTCTGGCACTGGGTTATTTCCTAGAACCATGCATTTATTATAACCTGTTTTAGTCAGCATGCAGAACTTCTGAGTGTCATTAAGCATTTTAGCAGAATACTATTCCTTCAGCCTCTACTTTATGCAGTGATTCACATCAACTTTTTTTCTCAGGCCTTTGAATTACATACAATGAGAGTATCACATTGTAGTGACATATAAAATGCATCATATACAAGCTTGTACTACATGAATGAATCACGCCATACTTCTTTACAGTTCTGTTACTTTATCAACTTTATGTATGCTAAAGGAAAGTAGTATTTTTTATTTATTTAGAAATAGCACAAATTATTTTTGAGGGGAAAATGAGTCTACATTCATGTAGGTCAATAAAATCATTGGAGATACTTTAAATTTACAAAAGTATAGTGGAAAATCATAATTGTTGCAAATATCACCTGCGAACCCAGCATAGCTCATCCTATTGGACCTATGCACCTCAGAATCACAGAGGCTGAGGTTGGAAGGGACCTTCTAAGATTACTCTGTCCAGCCATATTCACCTGGATCAAAGTGCTCATAGGCCACGAGCCCAGTTGGGAATTATTGAGTACCTCCACAGAGGGACACAGTAACCTCTTCAGAAAACCTGTGCCAGTGCTCAGTCACCCTCACTATAAGAAAGTGTTTTCTTATGTTCAGGTTGAATTTAATGTGATTTACTTTGTGCTCACTGCCTCTTGTCCCATCAGTGTACACTACAGAGTAGGGTCTGGCTTCCTCTTCTTCATTCCTTCCCATGAAACATTTACAGACTTCCAGATCTCCCCAGAGCCTTCTCTTCTCCAGGAAGCTTAACATCTCAGGCAGCTTAACACTGAGACACTCCAAGAATGCTTTGGGTACTTTCTTGTGCTGAGCTCAAAGCTAGCTGAATACAGTGGAATACTCCACTTGGTTTTGGTAGGCAGTGTCAAGCTGTAAGGGTGTGACAGGACCCTTGACTCTAGCTGCTCGGTCTCTGGTATGTCTTTCACTGTAAAGCTACAGAAATTTTCAAACTACTCATTTACTACAGCAATATATCTGGTTTACGTCTGTTATACTTCCAGTGCCAGAGATGTTATGGACTTTTTGGGGCAGATTTTGTAAGCTGGACAATATGCCTATATAAGAAGGTAATATTTTTTTTCAGTAGCAGTTTCCCTCCGAGCAGGAAGCCCTCTTCCAGTGTGATTACTGTACTGTGTAAATTAAAAAACAGCTTGCAGTAACTGGACTTCTGAGAGTATTTTAGTTTCCTCCTTCCCAGTGTCCTTTGAGTTTCCTCGTTCTATGTTAGCTGAGGAAAATTAAGGAGCTTGGTGCATTATGCATCAGTCAGAATTTTTGTGCATCAAAGTGCAGCTCCTTCCCAGTCTGGCTGCCTTTTAACTATTCTGGATGTCATGTATTAGGGAGCTCAACTGGAAGACTGTAGATCTGGAGGCAAGATATCAATGTTCAAGGAGAGTTCCACTTAATGGTAAAGTGACTTGATTTTGGTCCTACTGTGTGCCTGAGGAAGGAATTATAAAAGAAAATGTTTAAGAAAATCCTTATTCATTAAGATACATTATACTACATACGTAGCAATCTATACTGACGAAGAAATTGGAGGCATAATATCGGTAATTTTAACAGTGGAGAATTGAAAATCTTTTTTACATTGCAAATTTTGCTGTAGGTCATCCTATGCTCTCCCTTTCTGTGCTTATAACCTATTTTTGCGTATAAGATGTCAGGGAAAAGAACCTATTCTTTTCCATTTCTTTTTCATTATGTTCTTACTAGGGAGTTCACAAAATATAAAATCTCTTCAGCATATTATTACTTTGTTTTATTTCTAATGCAAATAAAACATTAACATATGTTACATATGAATATTTTGGCTTGCAGACAGCTGGAACTGGCCAGATTGGCAGTGTTCCAGTCTTTAATATGTCACGACCCAAACTTCAGTAGTGCTGATTTCAAAATAACTTGCTTAGTCAGGTGGCAATAAAATAGATAAATTCAAAATCTGGTTCTATTTATAATAACAAAAAATATTCTAGGACGTGGATGTTCAAGTGGCTATTCATTGATTTCAGTTTGTTTGTTCTCACCAGAAATGAACTAATGCCCCTGCATCATTGGATTTTTATTTTCTATTTTTATTTATTTATTTATTTATTTATTTATTTATTTAGTGTGTTTTGTTCCATAATGAAGAGCACATTGCCAAATAAGCAGCTTGTAACTGATGTTCTGGTTTCTGCTTGGAGCTTTGCTCTATAGATTTTACAGATTTCTGTGGTATTAGTAAAAATTATCCTTAATGGGAAAATGTTCTGAAAAGAGGAGAATTTGACTCTAGTTGAAAACCTCAAGACTGCAACTTTTGGAAAAGATCATAGAGAAATAGAAAGCTGGAGATACAGAGCACTTCATGGAGCTGGCTAGAGCAGAATGCTTCCAGGAGAAAAAAAAGAAAAGGAATCTGGACCTGTTGAGACCCATGCAGTTTTGCAAAGACCAGTTTGCATCAGACGTGCTCTTATTATTAACAGATATACCATGTTCACAAGGGTCATCTAGGTGGAAATTTGGCCGCCTAGTGAAGATAATGCTAGGAGCCATGGGAGTCTACTTAGGTCCTGTGAAATGAAAAAATGGGAAGTTTGTGGAAGCTGAAAATCAATAAATTAAATATCGAAAATATAAACCAACAGGGAACTCTCAAGAATTTGATCTTGTTTTCCTGGCAATCTAAGGAAAGGATAGTAAAAATGTGAGTGAAATTAATTCAATGAGGTGATAATGACTTAAACCAGTGGTTTTCAGTCTTTTTGAATGCAAAAATCTGAACATTTTCCAGTGGAAATGTATAGTGAATTTATCTTTCTACTTCTTGTTTCATTTTTCTCAGCCATCACTTGCAGTTTTTTGACTTGTGGTCTGTAGATCTCCAAACTGTTAATGGTCACTCTTTCTACTCCTTTAACAAAGAGCTATAAATTCACATACTGTGTCCTTACACTCTCTCATTAGATTCTATTCACGTTCACCAAAGATCAGCATTCTCTCTGGGCCAATTTTAAAGTCTTGTGTGTAGGGTGTTTGTTTTGTAGATGTTTTCATCGTTCTATATCTGGAAGTTTAGTAGGTCATCAAGGCACCTAAATGAGAAATCAGTTGAGTAGGGCATAGAAAAGGAAACAATCTTGCAAATGTATGTTCTCAAAGATGCTGCTTAAAAGTAGCAGAATATGACATCAAAATGCTTCAATCTTATCCATGAACTTTTGTGGCTTTGTTATGTATAGAGTTGGTGGCATGATACCAATACATAACCACAGAATCATTTTTGTAATATTATTGCAGAGTTGCTCTAATGAAATGTGGGAATAAAAAAATACTTTTAAAAATAGATATTTAAAGTGGGCATAGAAAGAAATAAAAGAATTACACCCTCATTTTCATGTATCAGTTAAATGACCTTACCAGTTCAGTCATTTCACACACTTGCATCTTTGCTCCCATTTCCACTGTGAATCTTGGGCTCCCAGAAAACTCAGAGGAAGTAACGGGTTGATTCTTACAGTGTGAGCAAACAAAAATCCTTGCTTTCTTTTCTGTTCTCTGAAAACTAGTTTGTATACACCTTGCAACACTCGTCTGGGAACAGCTTCATCTGGGAAAGTATTTACCGGTATATTTGCCAGCTGATGTTTAAAGCAAGTCCTAATTATTCTTCTTTTCTGTGGTCAACTGATGATAGGTAGCAAGAGCCCCATCCTTCATTCTTTCCAATAAAGTTCCATGTTTTGAAGTCTAACCTCTTCTAAATGTTTGTGGACAGATTTTGAGGTCTGTTAGATACAATCCTAAAGAAGTCAATGTATGATGAGCCATCAGTCTACTTACTGGATACACAAAACACAATCCCCTGTTCTTCAGGATTTGAAAATTTAAATATAACAGAAGAGGTAAAATACTGGATACAGAGGCAAAGGTGTGGGGAAAATAAGTGAAAATAAATAAATGAATTGTCCTGTCAGACTTCTCTCTCTCAGGTGTGTCTATGACATTCATGAGCTCAAACTTGGAGCTGCTGGCACTGTGAACTATGTCTTGTTTTCATACTCAGGATTATATCCTGCAGGAAATGCACATATCAAGTTGCTTGTATTTGTTCAACATTTGAGGGCAAATTTTTCCTTTTCTTCCTTCTCTCAAGATACTTATTCCTGTTCATTTAGCTGCTATGATGATTAGAAGGAAGGGAAGGAGAAGCTATGTTGATTTTCTATTAGACTCAATATTGTAATAACATTATCTTATATCTTGAAAAAAGCTTTGTTAGCATTATTACCCCTCTCATTTCTTATGAAATACTGAAGTATTCCTCATATATTGAGTTGATGTGATCGCAGGCAATGAGAGGTGAATTCATTTTCTACATCTGGATCAAATTTCCTCTGACAAAAACAGATTATTCCGTTGGAAAGATGATACTTGTTTTTACCAGAGTACAACCCCAAAGTTCTTATCTGTCGGTTTGGTCATCTTAATACTACTATTCATTTTTAATTCTGACGAATATCTGTAGCTCTGCAACTAATGAAAAAAAGGTATTTGCTAATAATATATTGAAAACAAATTCAAGAATTATTTAACATAAACTGGTATTTTTTCTCTTGGGTTTTCGAGAACTTGAAAAAAATAAAAATACTGAGAACAGGTTTTGTAAAATTCATAAAGTATGTTCTCTTAATGTTATTCAACCCATCTCATTCATTTCTGAGAATCTTGGTAATGCAATGAATTATTTTTAAAGATGAACTTATTTTTTTTTCTGGACCAGTGAAATTGCAGAACTGTCTTTTGCTTTTTACAGATTTGATGATAAGTTACAACTCAAAATGAAATATTTTCTTAATATATATACTTTCTGACTCTTAGTTTCCATAGAAAGGTAAAGGTAGACAATATGATGTGGCTTACTATTTAAAATTATTTTTGGTAGAATCATCAGCTCTGAGGCTTTCACTCATTGATGCACTTCCTAACTGAAAAGGAATAGCCCTATTATCAGCTTCTATGAACTGCAGTGTGTTGTTTTCTGGTAACTGGGTCAGAGCATCAACAGGTGCACTCCGGAAAAATTAGCGATGACAAAGCAGAATCTGAGGGCATCTGCACTTACTGCTTTTGCATTTTTTGAGTATTGAACTGATTTTCAACATGAAGTACTCTTCTGTTTGGGAACTCACAGTGGATAATAGCAGCTTCTAGCAGCCTTCAGAAACAGAGGCATGATGTTAGGTGTACATAGGTTTCTATGTATTTAAAATTGTCTTTTGAAAAATTCCAACTCTGTTGGTATCAACTGGTTTTTTTTTTTAGATTAGTTTTTGATTAAATGCTATTTGATAATGAATGTTGAGAGTGAGTATATAACAAATTTGGAAAGTCAATTTGCATTACTGACTTTAATCAAGATTTCTAAAAATGTGTTTACCTTGATGTCTGTTTTAAAAGCGTTTTGCTGAACTGATGCTAAGTAGAGTTCTCTGGGGTGTTTGCGATTATGCCAACTAATCCTGTCATTTCTGCTCAAGTGAGGGAGGAAGATGGTAGGTCTCAGAAGAGGGATGGGAGGATGGGCAGATTCCTTATGCAGGAATGAAAATGGATGAAGGAGGAGGTAGGAGTCATTTCACAATTTTGCTCAAGCTCTTCATGGACATAGATGCATCTGTACAGGTGCTTTGAAAGTTCTGAGATCTAACAACAGTTATTTATATGGTGCACCATCTGTGCACTAATCCACCCCTGGGAACTTCTAAACACACTGGCCCGTCCCATGCCATTGTGCAAATAAGGCATACGTGACTATTGCTGCAATATCCAACTTAGCAAGGAGCTGCCATTTCAGGGGGAAGTGAAAGTGAAAGGATTTGGAAGGAAAGTAAACATAGTAAAATGGGCAAAGGTAACAGACCTAGATGATGTCAGATCTCAGGATGTTGCACCTTCAGCAAGAAAGCATTTGCAGCAAAGTCAGCACATAATTTATAGCTGAAATACTTGTGGAAGTTGCCTGGGCAAAGGAGAGTCTAGCTGGGAATGGGAATTTTTGTAGCATTTGTGTCAGCTGCTCAGATATGGGTGAAATCTGTGGGTGCTTAAATAATGTTGAGGCAAGCTTTTAATTGAAATCCCCAAGAATTTGGAAGTAACTGTATGTTTTTGGAGCACAAGTGCTTTGCAGTGTATGTGACTTGAGTATATGGAAATATCACTTTCAAGTTCTTCTCACAGAATTACTGAGTGGTTTAGGTTGGAAGAGGCCTTTGGAATTCATTTGGTCCAACCCCAAACAGATTTACTATTTTTGGGTAAACTTTGTAGAGTTACTGTTTGCGTAGGCTTTTTTTTCTTACAGCTGTCAAATGAAGCAAACTGTAAAAACTCTGAGGATGATGCCCTTTAGAGGAACTTGCCTTTTACTGTATATGCTCACATCATCTGTGTCCTCAAGGCTGCAGAAAATAACCATCTCCACAGTAAATCATAAAAATGTGTCCAAAAATTTATGTATAATTGGCATGCTCTATTTTTCCATGGTAAATCAGGGCAAAAATATGAGTACCATCCCAATGAAAAAAATGTATAATTCCTTCTCCTTTGTATGAAGTACCTGTGAAGCTAGGTAACAGTTACCCCACATAAGTGCTGCAGGGATAGATGCCCTCCTGCTCGTTGGCGGTCTGAGCTTACAGCATGGCAATGGAGAACACAACCTCTTTATATAATTAATATATTATAACAATAAATTAATATAATTATAAATAATAAAGTTATTGTAATAATAAATAATATGAATAATTAATATAATAATATAGTTAATATAATAATTAATGGTGCTGCTGATAGCTATTCACCTTTGATAGGTTTAAAACAGCGATTAAGACATGTGCCAACCTTCCACAGATCCTTACTGCTTGCAGAAATTCTCAGCACAGTTCTAATCAATTTGCCAGACTTTATCTTGCATATGGATCCCTTTAACTTGAGGCTTTCTGATGGGGGTATGTGTGAGTTTAAGTATGTCATGAAGTAGAAGGTGTTTTAGGGAGATATCTGTTTATTTTTCTACACCATTTTTTTCCATAAGCACTGTTCTTCAGAAAAGCAACTCTTGCAGTTAGTCTCTAGCAATATCAGTGGAGAGAAGGTGGAACTGAAACAGAAATTTCCCTGTGATTAGTACCTATCAGGATTTAATAAAATATGTTTGAGCCTCTACTAAGACATGATTGTGTCACTACTTTTAAAGATAGCTGACGAAAGGAGGCCATCAGATGTCTAATGCCACTTTAAAGAGGATTAAGCAGGCCTGTAATGTTTGCATTGGAATTCTCTTGGTCTTGCAGATTGCTGTGCTATTTATAAACCTTTAATGAAATTGTAATACAATAGTCATATAATATAATTAATAGGAACTTTAATTGCTTTTTGTCTCTTGACACCCTCTAACACTTTTGTCTTGGCATTGGATTTTATTTTTGACATTTTGCTGTGAAAGTCATTTGAGTACCGGATGGCCAACAGAGTTAATTTGGCAAGTAGGTGGGCATTTTGATTGCATTAGTCATGCCCAAGTTTTTAAAATCCTATATTTAAAGTCCAAAATATTCTAGCTCTGTTTAACAAACAGAATCTGGTCTGTTGCTCTAAAGCCAAAGTTGTCCGTGTCTGTCAGCGTAAATATTTTGGCTGCCACATTTAACTGAGTTAAAGTTGCTGTGTGGGTAGCAATAACGCCATTTTTAAGAGAAGCTGACATCAAACAGTATCCAGGTTCCTTGTATGTAGATACATTCTCTAAAATGGTCAAAGTGAAGTACAAGGCTTCATTAGAAGTCTTCTTGAACCAGGATAGTCCAATCTGCCATTTTTTTCTTTCCTGCAGATGTGGACAGATTATTTTAATTATTATTTGTTAAAATGATAACATTGTGAGTGCTGAGTAGTGGAAAAAGGAAAGCAAAACTTTGATCAGTAAATATGAGGACACTTCAGCTGATCTGTCAGAATGTACGATTTTAACACTTTAAGTTTTAAGCTTAAAGAGTGTTGCTCGTAGCACCCAATGCATGTGTGGTAGTAGTAGTAAGTATACCAAATGCATGTGTGGTATTAGTACTAAGTAAAGCACCTTCCCTATTGCTGAAAAGTAATTTTTTAGGGATGTAGGATTTTTCTTTTCAAAGTATTTCTCTTATTTCAGATATATCATCTGATTGGTAACATCATAGGTATATGAGGGAAAACTGGAATTCTTTTAATTCTGCCATGGTTTATGACATTAAATCACTTATAAGAGGAAAGTCTTGAATCTTAGTTATCACAATAGCACCCAAAAACAAACACTGAAATGGACACATCTCTGTGACTGGTCTGAAAATGTCTTGAGTTCAGTCTAGATATATTTGTATATTTCTTATTTTTGATTTATCTTTAAAATAGTGTTAACTGAATTCAGTGTAGGCTTATTTGATGAATGTAAAAAATTCTGTTACATTAGCTGTCTCCAGTTTCATCTGTAGTTTGAGTACTTGGCTGCATGACTAGAATGATGATATGTTAATAACACAATATTTCTCCATGGATAAATCTATTTTCTCATTGAAAATGAGCAAGTTGTTTCTTGCTGGCTTCTTTCATGCCATTCCAGGATAAA
The DNA here is from genome assembly GCF_002078875.1 of Numida meleagris. NCBI lineage: Eukaryota > Metazoa > Chordata > Aves > Galliformes > Numididae > Numida > Numida meleagris. The sequence goes on along the minus strand of NC_034409.1, from coordinate 30,738,865 downwards.
TCCAAGTTAATTTCCTCATTCATCTTTCAGTGTCTTAGATCTTTGCTTCAATAGACATCCCTACACACTCACTTTGTGTCATGTGTGGTGCCCATTGGTTTATTTGTTGCATACTCCTTCCCAGACTCCCTGTACTGCAGCCCACTGTAAAAGTTTTACTTCTCTGTCAGGTCTGTTTGCCTCAGCAGAACTATAGTCAAGAGAATTTTTGGTCATGTTTTGATGTGCTTTTTCAATGTTCAGATGGAGTTTTTGGTCTTTAAGGATACCTCAAATAGCCCTCATTCTAGTGCTCAGATGAATTCCACAGAAGACTTCTCTCAAAGAACATATGAGATAGATGAATTACATAACTTCCTTCTATTTTCCTTTCCTTCATTTCCATTAATGGAAATGTAGAAAAGATGAGAGGTAGATGAAAGAATTTATGATTTTAGATTATCTCTCTCTTGAGACTAAACAGCCAGTTAATGGAGGTGGCTTACATCACAGATGCTCTTAAATGATTGAAAAAGTACTGTAAGACAGCCACATTGTGTTCTCAATGCAGTGGAGACATTCAGCATTTCTGGCCAACAACAAATAAGATGCAGTTAGGAACTGATTCCTTATTATTAGGAAATTTAAAGTCAGATTTATTTTTTTCAGCTGAGCAAGCTGAGCATGTAAATATATCTTTTCAACAGTGATTGACTGAAAAAACCCCTCAATATATTTTCCTGCTTGAAGTCTGAAATCACTTTGAATTGTTGAGGGGGATGACATAAGATGAAGCAAATCTCAAATCTCACTGCAGCAGCAGAGGAGCACCAGCAAGTGAGCAAATAAGAAATAATGCCTGAACCCCTGCAAAGATACATGAGATAGGGGTGAAAGCATGCCTCATAATGGCATGGCAGTTGAGAGAGAAAAATTCATGGCAGGTGACCATTATTTCTATATTTCTAAGATAAAGCCACATAGAGGTTCCACAGTATGTAAACTTGCAAAGTAGGATTAATGTGTCTTATACAATACCTCAGCCTTGATCTCTGAACAGTGGAGATTTCAAGGAGAAGGTAGGAAAATTAAAGGAATGAGATTTTTTTTCTTAATATCCTTCCCCCAGGCAACAGGTATGAGCAAAGTTGCAGAAGCATAGTATTAATTACCAGAATTAAGTTGTGCTTTCATAACTACTAAAAAATTTCACAAGGCTCCCAGTTACATCTGTTACTCATTGAGCAATTGTGAATTTAAGAAAATATCATAGAATCATAGAATCATAGAATCATAGAATGGCTTGGGTTGAAAAGGACCTCAAAGATCATCGAGTCTCAACCCCCCTGCCAAGTGCAGGGTCGCCAGCCACTAGACCAGGCTGCCCAGAGCCACGTCCAGTCTGGCCTTGAATGCCTCCAGAGACGGGGCATCCACAACCTCCCTGGGCAACCTGTTCCAGTGCATCACCACCCTCTGTGTGAAAAACTTCCTCCTAATATCTAACCTAAATCTCCCCTGTCTCAGCTTAAAACCATTCCCCCTTGTCCTATCACTATCCACCCTCACAAACAATCGATCCCCCTCCTGTTTGTACGCTCCCTTCAAGTATTGGAAGACCACAATGAGGTCTCCCCGGAGCCTTCTCTTCTCCAAACTGAACAAGCCCAGTTCCCTCAACCTTTCCTCATAGGAGAGGTGCTCCAGCCCTCTGATCATCTTGGTCGCCCTCTTCTGCACTCGTTCCAACAGCTCCACATCCTTCTTGTGCTGGGGGCCCCAGGCCTGGACACAGTACTCCAGATGGGGCCTCACGAGAGCCAAGTAGAGGGGGACCACCATCTCCCTCTCCCTGCTGACCACTCCTCTTTTAATGCAGCCCAGAACATAGTTGGCCCTCCGGGCTGCCAGCGCACACTGCTGGCTCATGTCCAGC